>NW_020664540.1:1722745-1906618 GCF_002925995.2 Terrapene triunguis | reverse complement strand
GGCAGCTGCAGCCTTCACCCTCCTATTGCGGCGCGGGGCAGCAGTGGGAGAGTAGCGAGGAGCAGGCTTAGCACAGCCCCCTCTGCTAGTCATATGTGGGAAAGAATCCCCCGGGAGGAGAGTCCGCCTGCAGGCAGGGGCAGCTTGGCGGGTGAGCCAGGACCAGACTCATGCTGGGGAGGGGAGGAAGGGGAGATAACGCTTAGACAAGTTCATCTTGACCACTGCGCCCCAGTTGCTGCGGGACGCTCCCCAAGAGAAGAGCAGGGTCAGCTCCTCTCCCTACTCCGCCTCTAACCGTGCTGTCCTCGTTGACCAAGACAAAGCTTGGCCGTGAGCAATACTGCCAGCTTCAGTTCAAAAATCATGCAGCAGCCCCCAGAAGTGGTGAGATTTTTACAGAGGGTTGCATTGGCTTGTTTCGCTCTGACTTTGGAATGCCCCATCCCCAATGTGTGAGGCACATTTAGCATTGCCCAAGCTCCCAACTGTATTGGGTGAGGTGATTTTTGGCCCCTGCTGCAGGTTTCCCTCCCACATCTGCCCATCCCTTGCCCAGCAATTAATTTTGCTCCCAACCTCCCAATCAGCCCTGTCACTTCAGCCCATTCCCCTGCCCAGTTTACAATGGAGCCAGCAGTGCCATGGAGCCGGGCCCATGCTCAGAACGGGCCAGGCCAGCTCTGCTTGCACTGTGCCCTGAGATCTTGCCAGCCCCCTGACTCCCCCCGCCCCCACTATTTGCTCCTCTCGGCGTGCCCACCGGCCAACCGAGGGCTCCTCTCCACCCCCTGGCCCCACCCACCAGTTTCTCTCTGTGTCCTGTCCGGACTCCAGTGTACCTCTGGCTCCGGGCAGTCTCTGCTTCCCACCACATGTGGGACCCCACTTGTCTCCCTGGAGATGAGCCGCGTGGGACTGGTGCCGCCAGGGTCCCTTTTCGACCAGGCATTCCGGTCGAAAACCAGACACCTGGCCACCCTATTTGAGAAATATAATGTAGATAAAGTACATTGCTTTTAATGTGTGCTAAATTAGTTAAGTTAAAGCTTTAAATTCTAGTCTAGGCAAGGCCACAATTCATGTGCAATGAAAGGCAGAGTTTGACTGGCATTTTCTGAATGCCTATCCATGCAGTCTTAATGTTTTCTTGGCTGTTTTTTGTATGACAGTTCCTAGATTATTAATTTCTTTTAAAAGAACAATCTGGAAAAGGAGACTTTTTCAAGCTTCACTGGCTTGCAAAAAAGACTGACAGTAGCACATGTTAATCCCATAATCATACTGTTTGGATAGACACCACTGGAACATGCACACCTTAGAAAATCTGCAGAACAGAGCCTGTCTCCTGTTCACCTTTGCACCTTAAGGTGCACAGGAGACAAGCAAGGCTTCCTGTGAGGGTTCTGCTTTAGCCCATATATAGCATCAGTACTCTTTTGCTGTGCGAGCTAAATTATCTACACACAATGGAACTTGGCACGTTTTGAGCTTAATGAAAGACCTTATGCAAAATGGACTGTATGTATACAGTTTCAGATGGCCATAGGTCAGACCAAAAACAAATTTCACCATAACACTTTGTGACACTTGAGAACTACTTTTAATGCCAGCTTTCAACTTTCATTCCAACTGTTCTGGCTCCTCAAAGAAAGGAGTCACATTATATTTACTCAATTTTTGTACTGAAAATTGTCTGAACCATTTTTGCCCAAAATTAAAAACAATCACCTTTGGACAGAGACCAATCCTTGTAATGAAGAAAGATGGGAGGAGAGGTGGTTTAAAAGGAAAGACAAGAAGTTTATTTTTGACATGTTTAATAAGAGGAAGCAGTAGGATTTCCATGAGGAGGTGGTATCAGAGGGACATGAACAGTCTGTATCATACATGTATGAATGTAAGCCTGGACAGGCACTCAGATGCTATGGTGCATCACTATATAAGTACCTAGCTAGATAGCGAGGGAGAGCTAGATATCAGTATAAATGTGATGAGACCATAGGAGTGGATGAGATCGCTCAGATAGCAAGTGTAAAAGGGGGGTACCAAGAACAGACTCATTAATATCAACATAGGTGGGAGAAAAGAGGATCAAAGGCAATACTATAATGGTCAGAGAGGTAGGAGAACCAGGCAAGGGGAGAGTCACAGAAGCCTAATAAAAAAACTCAGGGAAAAGTGGATGGATGGTGCTGCCAATGGCAGTTGTGAGAAAATTATGGAGAAGTCGTCTTAAGACTTCAAAAAGGATAGTGGCATTAAAATATATCCCAGAGGTAATGCTGATGTTCATGTTGTAGAGATCATGATTGCTTTTTGATGGAAAGTTAAATATCAGTTCTGTAGAGCAGCAATTTTTGTGCCCTTTGTCTCAATTAAACACACACACACACACACATTTGGCAATTTCACATTAATGATTTGTTATCTATTGGTATTTGTAGTAAGGAGCTACTGAACAGAGCTCTAGCATTAGCTAGGCAATAGATAGGAAGCTATCATAGGTTGTGATTCTTCACATTATGGGAGCTAGTTGTGTGGTTCTACAGAAATTTGAAAGTAAAAGAAGGAGGGAGTAGAGAA
Source organism: Terrapene triunguis (assembly GCF_002925995.2). Classification (NCBI taxonomy): domain Eukaryota; kingdom Metazoa; phylum Chordata; order Testudines; family Emydidae; genus Terrapene; species Terrapene triunguis. The sequence goes on along the minus strand of NW_020664540.1, from coordinate 1,904,032 downwards.
CAACTCTATATTCAAACTAAACATTAAAAGAGGTAGGGGGATCAGATCTACTTGGTCTGGAAGTTCAATGAGTTTTCATGAATATGCATAAGATTTAATTAAAATTAGAACACATCCTAATTATGCAAGAGAGCTGATACAAAGAAGCTGCTTCTGACTTTTGGCTAAACAATATTCACTGCCTCCTCCCTGTCACCCATTTATTTAAAAAAATAATAATTCTGCAGTTACTAATTTGCCCCAGAGACTTGAATGGCTCTGAACAAAGCAACTACTCTAACATGCTCAGATACATAATGCACTTTGTTTAATGAAGCATATATATATATGGTTTTGATCTCTTGCTAAGTAGTACATATTTCATAAGCTTCCAGTCAGATAGGTTTCTAATTTGCTGGAACCAGGGGCCACACAAATCCCTCTACTAATCATGTGTATCAGAAAAGACACTGACTCAATGTGCCTCTGCAGCAAGCTTCCACCTGATCTCAGACACAATAGAAGCCCCTCCCATCAAAGGTCTGCTGGATTAGACCTCTAAGTATGTCTGCACTGCAATAAAACACCTGGGGCTGGCTGGTGTCAGCTGACTCGGGCCAGCTGGGCTCAGGCTGCGGGGCTATAAAATCACAGTGTAGAGGAGGGTTCTCAATCTTTTTCTTTCTGAGCTCTTCCCCACTGATATAAAAACCCTACAGCCCACCAGTGCCACAACAACTGTTTTTCTGCATATAAAAGCGAAGGCAATTGCCCAGGGCCCCATGCTGCAGGGGGCTCTGCAAAGCTAAGTCGCTCAGGCTTCGGCTTCAGCCCCAGGTGGCAGGGCTCAGGGCCCCTGATTTCAGCCTTGCATAGCAGCACTTCAGCTTTCTGACTTGGGCCCCAGTGAGTCTAACACTGGCCCTACTTGGTGGACTCCTGAAATCTACTTGCAGCCCCCCAGTAGGCCCCAAACCCCTGGTTGAGAACTGCTCGTGTAGACAGTTGTGCTTGGGCTGGAACCTGGGCTCCTCCTCCCTTGGAAGGTATCAGAGCCCAGGCTCAAACATCTAAGCCAAATTTATGGCCCAAGTCAGCTGACATGGGCCAGCCCTGGGTTTTTATTGCTGTATAGACATACCCCAAGAGCCTAGTGGGATGACCATTTACATAGGAATTAATTCTGGTTTCACCAGCAGTAAATCCTTTCTTTGCCTGCTCTCCCAAGTCCTCTTAAGGAACAAGATGGGCACAAAACAGTGCTTTTAGGGTGAAGTGGCCTAGAGACCCTTGTGGAATCATAGAATATCAGGGTTGGAAGGGACCTCAGGAGGTCATCTAGTTCAACCTCCTGTTCAAAGCAGGACCAATTCCCAACTAAATCATCCCAGCCAGGGCTTTGTCAAGCCTGACCTTAAAAACCTCTAAGGAAGGAGATTCCACCACCTCCCTAGGTAACCCATTTCAGTGCTTCACCACCCTCCTAGTGAAAAAGTTTGTCCTAATATCCAACCTAAACCTCCCCCACTGCAACTTGAGACCATTACTCCTTGTTCTGTCATCTGGTACCACTGAGAACAGTCTAGATCCATCTTCTTTGGAACCCCCTTTCAGGTAGTTGAAAGCAGCTATCAAATCCCCCCTCATTCTTCTCTTCTGCAGACTAAACAATCCCAGTTCCCAGTGGAGGGGAGGGCCATTACAGTGATAGGCCAGGACCTTATGGTTCTGTGCAGACTTCCCAGTGGATGTGATGGTTTGGTCCATGGAGAAGGGGATGTGGTGTGTAAAACTCCCTCCCTTCCCAGAAAGAAATCTGTGCCTTTAACTCACAATCTGAGGTGCATGTTTTACACATGAATTATTTGTGGAAAGGTAGCAAACAATTCAAGCAACCCAATAAAAAAACCTGTGTTTAAATAGCAACAGCTGTTACAAAACCAACTAATCTAGGAAATTCAGAGTTCAGCCTGACTGACGCTTTGGGGTCTTTGATCCACAGAGAAATTCATATTCATGTCAGTGGGAATCACATACAGAGGGAAATATAGCCCATTCTGTTAACGACTTACACCATTTTGATTTTCAGAAATAATCTTCCATTTGATATATATTCTCTCACAAAATGTTTTACAAACATAGCCTGATCCTGCAGTCTGTACACACAAAAGATTCCAACCGACTTCAACGTATTAATATGGGTTACAGTACGGAATTATACTGGAATAACTTCACCCATCAGTGAAATGCAGCAGCTGTTCAAATGTGTCCAGGCAACATTAGTTCTCTAAAAGCCAGAATCAGCAGCCTGTCTGATATTTTTTGCTTTATCAGGCCCTAAGTTGGCAGTGTTTAATGCTGCTATCAACTTCATTGATCACAATTTCTTGCCAATTTCACAAAGCTTTAATAAACATTCCATACAACAAGGACTGTGCTAGGAAAACAGTAAATATGCACAGATAAGCACTCAAGAGTCAGAAAATGCAAAGTTCACAGTTCCATGTAAACAACCTTAACCCTATCCTTTTGTGCATATATTACAATATAGTCTTCTAGTTATTACAGGCAGAATTACACTGGTATCACTGAGGTCAGGGACTCTGGAGTAGAAAAAACAAAACTTTAGACTGGCAGGAAACTCCTATCTGATTCACTGCCATAACAATCGAGATGTCTCAACATATCATAGGAAACCCATTATTGGAGGTTTCATTAAAGATAACAACATCGGTCCTGATTCTGCTCTACTTAAAGTCAGTGGTGAGCTGGAGCCAGCCCGCGGGACCGTCCTGTCTGGCCTGCCTGAGCTCCCGCCTAGGGAGGCTCCCCCAGCCTCTCCCCCGCCTTCCCCCCTCGCAGAGCCCGGTGCCAGCGCTCTGGACTGCTCCTGGGCAGCTCTGCAGCTCCTGCCGCTTTGAGCGGCATGGTAAGGGGGTGGGGCTGCGAGCTCCAGCGGGCCGCGCGGCATCCATACACGCTGCCCTATGCAGCACGGTAAGGGGGCCGGGCCGGGGCTGGGAGGAGGGTTTGGATAAGGGGCAGGGAACGGTTGGAGGGGGTGGAGGTTCTGGGGGGGGCGGTCAGGGGACGGAGAATGGGGGGGTTGGGTAGGCATAGGAGTTCTGGGGGTCTGTTGGGGTGGTGGTGGATGGGGTCAGAGCAGTCAGGGGACAGGGAGCGGGGCGAGTTGGGTAGGGGGTGGGGCCCTGGGGGGCAGTTAGGGTGGGGGGGGTCTCGGGCTTGTACTCACCGGGCGGCTTAATAACCGGTTCCCTACCGGGTCTTCGGCAGCGGGTCGTTCACTCGCTCTGGGTCTTCGGCGGCACTGAAGGACCCGCCGCCAAAGTGCCGCCGAAAACCCGGAGCGAGTGAAGGACCCGCCACCAAAGTGCCACTGAAGACCCGGTAGGGAACCGGTTATTAACATTCTGGCAGCTCATCACTGCTTAAAGTCAATGTAGCTGTCTTCTATATAAGTAAATTCTCCCCTCTCCCTTTTTTCTTTTTTTCAGTATTACAAGTAGTTGTAGAAAGCCTTTGCCAATAATAGCTAGTGTGTTTATTCCGTAATCTTTACTATGCATATAGTAATTGACAAGAACAAAAATTATGCAGTGTGTTTAGAATATATGCAGAGTGTTTCAATAGTTAGTTACAAGTAGAGCAGGATGCTTGATGTGGACATTTGCATTTCATTACCCAGAATTCTCTTCCAGCTCACAGCTATTACATAGCATTGCTATTGTCTGAGCACAAGGAACACGCTGAAAAGATTAAGAAGGCTTTTGAATGGACTGAGCTCTTTTAAAGATGCTCTGCTTTCTTTAAAACCATTGGGTTTTATACTTTATGATAATGGAAGTATTTTAAAGCTATTTATGAAGTTAAAATGATTGTTTCCATAATTCATGCAATTAAGACAGGGGTTCTCAAACTGGGGGTCGGGACCCCCCAAGGGGTCGCAAGGTCATTACGTGGGGGGGTCGCAAGCTGTCAACCTCCACCCCAAACCCCACTTGCCTCCAGAATTTATAATGGTGTTAAATATATTAAACAGTGTGTTTAATTTATTAGGGGGGGTCACACTCAGAGGCTTGCAATGTGAAAGGGGTCACCAGTAAAAAAGTTTGAGAGCTACTGAATTAAGACAAATTGCAGCTACGTATTAAGATGTGAACATAAGAGAAATATTGAGTCAGTTCAGAAACATTGCCACTCTTCTATACATCCCTGTTTCCATCATCATCTTTAAAGGGATATGTATATCTGAGTAAGTATCTGAAGAATTAGGCCCCTATTCCCTACCTTGGATAGAATGTGGCATCACAAGTCTGAATTATGATCATTGTCAGTATTTCCTTTCTAACTTTCTACTGTTAACTTTCTCCCCATTTGGATTTTGCAAGTTTCTTTGGAAGCAAAATTGACAGCATCCATCAGCTTTGCATCCCTGTCCCCAAACTAGAGTCCTTCCTCCCCCCGTGTTCACTGCCAATGTTTCCCTCCTATTTGCCAAACCACTAAAGTGTAGTATCAGAGTGGTAGCCGTGTTAGTCTGTATCCACAAAAACAATGAGGAGTCCGGTGGCCCCTTAAAGACTAACATTTATTTGGGCATACTCATGCCCAAATAAATCTGTTAGTCTTTAAGGGGCCACCGGATTCCTCGTTGTTTTCACTAAAGTCTATTCACTTGTCTGCTCACCTCACTAGCACCCTTTCCCCTGATCTCATTTCATCATTAGCCATTCTCTCCTCTCTGGCTCCTTTGCTTCTACCACACTCTTGTTTTCTCTGTCCTTAAGGAAATTTCTATGCATACTACCTCAGTATCTATTGATCCTTTACCTAATCTTATTTCCAAATTTCCTTTCTTGCTTCCTTGCCACCTCCCATCTGCTCCACTCAACCAAGACTGCCCTTACCAGAGCGACTACTAGGTCAGGTTTAAGGGTCCTGGTCAAGTTTAAGGGTCTCTTCTCCATAATCATTTTCCTTGATTTTTGTTGCCTTATAGGCGAAAGACCATACAATTCTGATCAGTCCTTTCTCCTTTTCTCCCCCTACACTCACTCTTCTGGTGAATTTATTCACTTACAGTTGCTATCTTTCTGTTGACTCAGATCTACATCCAGGATCACATCATTTCCTAACCAATGTGTATGAACTGCAGGAATTTACATTTATTTCTCTATTCACCTACCTTAGTTACACAGAGCCAATTTACTGAAGTCATGTAATAATCAGAATCTTAAAAAGAATAAGAAAGCAAAGTTTGTTAGTGGAATATCCTATTAATCTTGGCCAGTGCTGCATTAAAAATATCCAGTGCATTGGCACCCCAGGACAAGGGAGACCCCCATGGCTTCAATCTTGTGCCAGGGCCATGCCCCCACTAGAAGTGACGGGGGTCCTCTCTCCTTCCTGAGAAGCTTGGAAGCAGCAGGGGTGGCAATAGCGAGCTTTCTCCACCACTTACCCCACAAGAAACAGGTATAGCAGCAGAGGGACCCTCAGTACTTGCTTCAACAGCAGAGGTGTATCTGTTTGGGTGGGTGACGCAAAGTCCTCTGCTGGGGTGGTCAGGGGCCCCAAGAGCAGTGAATCTGGGAGTTAACAGCCACTGAGATAATGGAGCAGCTCACACCTCTCTGAGCTATTGTTTCAGGATGTCTGCATACCCTGGTAGGTGTTTTTGCAGCAGTAATCTTGGGTCATGCTTTCAAGTTTTTTTTTCTTCCTAACCATGAGGGAAAAACGTTTTCTTTAAAAAAAAAAAAAAAAAAAGAATCTGATGTAATATTCAGGAGCCAGGGCGCTACCCAGCCATCAGCCTATAGTGCTTATACCATGATCTTGACCAAAAGCATTGGGAATCTCACAGGGAAGTCTTGTTTTACACGACTTTTTGTCTAGACAGATTTCCTACATAACTTATGTTTTCTGTGACAACATGGATTTTTTTTTTCTCATCTCCTTCCTTTTTATTATTTGGGTTCTTTTGGTCACACACCACCTTCCCAGCATAACATTACACTGTGCCCCTTTACCTCTCCAACTGAAGACTCAAATAGGCTCTAATCATGTAAGCTGATCTATATGGATGGACATTTGTGCCCATCCAGAACCCCATTGACTTCCATGAAGGTCTGCCTGAATAGATCAGCTTGCAGAACAGGGGCCTTAGGTGTCAGTAAGCATCATTCCTCCAGCCTGACCTTAGATCCTGGCTAGTCTCAGCCTTGAGTACTGGTGTGACACTGGCAGGATCCTCCACCAGCACTGTGGACTCCCCCCACCCGCAGTCACCATTCCTGCCCCATCCTGGGCAAGAGGCAGCCCCTTCCTGGACCTCAGAGGGGCCCTAGTAGCATGTCCAGTGACAGTGATACAAGGTGAGTGTGCTGCCGGGGGGGGGGGCCTCCCCCGGAGCTTGCTGCTGCTGGCAGGGGGAGGGCTGGGGAGAGTCCTCTCTGGCCCCAGCTGGTGGCAGCCTGCCTGCTCCCCAAACTCCTCAACCCTGGCCCCACCCTACCCCAGAGCCCTCACACCTCAACCCTCTGCCCCAGCCCTGAGCCCCCTCCTGCACTATGAACCCCTCATCCCCGGCCCCACCCTGCAGCCCACACCCCAAACCCCTCATCCCCAGCCCCACCCCAGAGCCCTCATATTTTAACATTTAAAAATATATATCGGCTTACAAGGCAAGCAGGGGGGGCGGGGAGGGCTGGACTTGGACCTGTTCTGGGCACCACTAAAAATTATACAAACCTGCCACCCCTGGAAACAAGCTGAACTTGAAAAATAAACCAGTACAGGTGACTTTTAATCTTAATATAGAATCTGTTTAGCCCACACAAGGTTGTGCTCAGGTTTATGTGGCCCTCCTGTGTAATAAGGGTGGGTAGTTCTAGGTTAGAGCATTCAGCTAGGACGTGGGAGACCCATGCTAAATTCTGCCCTCTTTGCTAGAGGAGGAAAAAGGATTTGAAGTTGGATCCCCCACCTCTCGGGAGAGTTCTCTAATCTCTGAGCTACGGGATATTTTGATGTGAGGCTTCAGTCTCTCTCCTGTTGAAGCTATTCTGCTGTACTTAAATAATGAAAGAGTGGTCAGAATCGCCACAGTGTTGCAGTGCCACCCCACCCTTTGTATGCCCCCTATGCCAGGGCTTGTGGGAGGGTCTTCAGAAGACAGTCTTGTAGCTGTCCACCTCAGTTCCTGCACCAGGGGAATCCTCTCCCAGCCAGATATAGGGCTGGAGTTGGGGGGTGGGGGGAGGGAATCTCACTCTTAATTTGTTGGCAGACTCAGGCCCACAGATTGTGTCAGGTCACATTCTGAAAGTTTTCCTCACACCATAAAGGCTAGACTTAATTAACATAATAAAGGTTTAAATTATGCAGAAACTCACTGGGGAAGAGGCAGCACCATCAACATGTGTGTCACTGCATCATGATGCAACATCACTGACACTTTGAGGCACAGATCTTTTTCCATAGGACAAATAATTAAAAGGTAAAAGCCTTAGTCTGTCCCCTTGAGCTCTGTTTTTTTTACATTCTCTTCTAAAACATCTAGAGAATCATCAGTATTGAAATAACTTTGTAACTGTAACTACATTTTAGAAAACCAAAACATGCCTCAATGTGTTCTAAGTGGATATTGGGAACAAAAGAAAGAAATGCACATTAATAATTAAAGTGAAATGTACTGCATACATCATATTACAGCTATTAATATGTGCTGCAGGGCCACAAAAAGTATACCATGACCATGTGTCTGAAAACTCTCATGGTTCAAAAACCAGGCTGAAGAATAATGGTTTCTCACCTTCATTACTGTATAACATTGACCACAAATCTACCCAACAAAGGACCCCTTTGTGTGCAGCAATTTAACATTCCCCCCCCCCCCAATTGTGTTTTACAATGTAATTGTGAAAATGTGACTGCGAGGTTTGTAATTCATCACTGATGGAGGAACATATGCATTTATAGCCATAAAGGATCACACTTTTTTTTTCTTTTCTTTCCCTTCTCTAAATTGGGACCATGAGCTAATCCAGGATTAGAATTCAGTGTTCTGGGCACTACTATTTAATTTGATTTACCTTCTTCCTTTTTGTTTTTGAAATGTAATATATGGGGCTTTTATTAAGAAGTTCATGCTGTAAATAAGTGCAATTGCTGTTCTAATTTCCACAGAAGTGTATAATGGAACTAAAAATTAGAATGTAATTGTTAATTATATGTTAAATGAAGTGCAGGGTGCTGACTAGCTGTTGGGTAATGACTGTGATTATTATGGGCTCAAGCCGGCAAACAATAATCCTCTGTGACTGCTGGTTTTACAGAAACAATGCAAAACCTCCCGGGCTTCAAGAGAAAACTCCCTGTGGTAAAAAGGCTAGTACCCTTTATCTGATGGCTATTCTACAGCCAGCCTCTCCCAGGGACAGAGTCTTTGATTCCTCCCAGCCCAACTGCCATATACAAACATCAACCAGATTTATAGCAATCATTTTGGGGGAATTATTGAGCATGCTCAGTGAGTCTTTTGAGATCTGACAGATGCTCCCGGCCCTTCCTGTAGCTGTAGCAGACAAATCATTGGGGAAGGAGAAAAGCTCTCTCACTGCTGGAAATGTAATTAAAACATACAAACAACTCAGCTAGCTGGAGTACTGGGTGTCGTCAACCCCTAGGAGAGTTACTCCAGGTTGGTGTAATCCATACAAGCTACAGCACCCTAAAATGAGGGAGACAGATGAACTAAGCATAGGGGAGTATTGGAGCATGGCAGCTGAGGAACTAATTTGTAAAAGCTTTCCTCAGTTCAAACAGCTGTAAAACATCCCATGACAAAACCTGAAGTTGGGTGAGGTGTTTTCTTTTGACTTCTCCCCTGGTGTGGAACCCACACTTGTGCCTATTTACACCTAGGTCACCCAAGCCCCTCATATCATAGTCAATTTGGCATTTTGTTCTGGTTTTCTGGTTATAATTTTATGCCTTAGGAAATTGGAAGCTTTCCAAAGGGTTGGTGTTGAGGGTGGATATGATTTTGCTTAATACTGGGGAGAGGTGCCTGCCTCATTCCTTAAATATCCTTTGGAGCTTTGCTCCCCTTTCATCCTTTCTTCGCTCCCAGATAGTATGGACAGTTGAAACAGTTTCTTACATAAATATTGGTAGCATCAACAATTATTGGTGTGAACAATGCACAATATGGTCTTGCCTTTAGCTCTCCAGAGAAAATTTTACGTTGTATCATGCCATCCATCTTGTGACTAGCACTCCTAAAATTGTGATCCCTAATTGTATTCAAGTTAGACAGCTACCAAGCTAATTAATCTATTTTGAAGTTTAGAATTCATTTCATGAACTTTGCCTTTTAAGGTTGTTGGGCCCCAAAGCGTGTGCTTTTTTATATATGCACACACACAAATCAGACAATTAAATTATTCAAATAATTCTAGAACAGTAACTAAGAAAATCTTTTCTTAAAAGATTCTAAAATGGACAATGTGCATTACATAATGATCGTCATGTGACAAATTGTTCAGGGAGAGGCCTTTAACTCAACAGCAGATTTAAAGCTTTTCAACCAAGTGCTTTAACAATGAGATACAATTAATAATCCTAATTTTTCCATCTCTGACAGTATACTTCAAAGACTTTAACAGAAAAATACAAATCTCAGAGACAAAGCTTCAGCTGGTGTAAATTCTCATTGTTCCACAATGGAGGATTTGCCCCTCAGTGTGGAAGACTGTTTAAACAGATGGCATTTTTATTGCTGCTTATTCAGTAAACATCCTTTCTTATGACATAACATGTATGATCTATTTATTGGGTTTGAAATTGATTGTTCTTTAGGTCCTTTTATAAATACTGGAATATTAGATTATTAAATGCCATAGTGACAGTTTTGTGACACATCCCCTTTGTGCTGCTGTATGTTGGGATCCCCAAGTCCCTCTCCACTCAGTTTGATTCTGGAATTTGTCACTCAGGTACTTTTATCTGGCATACAGCAACACTATGAACAAGCAGGCCAGGCTCAAATGCAGAGGATTGATGCAGGGTACAGTGCAAATCCAAAGTTACACAGCAGATTTTTTCCTTATATTCATCTTTACTAGAACCTGCATTCCTGGCTATACATTGCATCATATGGTTTCATGACTGGCTTGGTTACTTTCCAAGAACCAGTTACTTTACAGCATTCTTTATCCATGTATCACTTGATCTCTACATTTCAGGTTTATCTTGTCCATTGTCCCTAGTATCAGCATGTTCCTGCCTATTTCAGCTAGACTGACTCTAGCCTAATGCATTACACCCTTATTTACAACTTAATCTTCCATTCACCTTCCCAGTCATGCCCACTGAGAAATGAGGTCTGTTTTAGGTCTAGTTATGCCTACATTTCGGTGACACACAGGATCTGTAAAGCTCCTTCGCCAGGCATCTGAGGATTTTCCTGGCATAGAGAAATCCTTGGGTGACATACAGCCAATTCTATGCTACTTCCTCCTCCCAGCCATCCCTAGCCCCCTAGCTCTCTGGAGGAAGGGGGCATGGACAGAGCACTGCTGCGCTCCAGTGATCCCTGGGTGGCATAGTGGTTCTTTGAACAGTAGCCCTCAGGGTTTCTCTAATTTATCCTAGGTATCAGAGAGTGCAAAGATGGCATACCACCACTCCCTTGCTGTCTCCTTTCCATCCAAGGCCCTATGCTGAACACAAGTTGGCCAGATCTGAGGAAGAGCACCTGTGTCTCTCTCACAGAAGATCAGGGTACATTTCCTATATCCAGAGAGGCAGAATACTGCACTAAATGGACCTATGTTCTGATCTAGTAAGGCAAATCAGATTGTATGCTGTTTGGGGAAGAGACCATATCTTAATATGTATATGTACAGCTTGTAGTAAGATGGGGCCTGGATTCTCATCAGGGCTGCTAGTGCACTGAAATATTAAAAAACACTAATAAATCATATTTAGAGAAATTATTCTGTTTACCATCACTATTTCTAGCCAATAGTACTGTTTACACTTCTACAGCATCTCCCCTTTGAGTATGTCAGTCAGCTAAGCCACACAACACTTGGGAGAATTAACCCTATTAACATACATAAAATTGAGGCACAAAGAGGTCATTTGACTTGCATAAATAACTCTTATGAATTGCTGTCTTAAGTGTATTATATTTAAAATTCAACAGACTGTATAAGAAAATAATTTAAAAACAAATATGGAAAACTAAGATTTATTTCTGTTCTGAGAACTCCTTTGGGTTCCTAGAGCTCAGGACCACTCTTGGAGAACTAGTAGATTACAGTGTCCCACAGGTATTGGTATCTTTACTGTAGAGATATAGACCACAGCTCCCAGCATCCAATATTCCATCTTGCAGTTAAGTTTCAATTTACCTGGTTTTATGCAAAAATGTGGTGGTGAAGCTCCTGGCAAACAGCAAAAGAAATCCTCATTTAGGCTAAGTCTGGTTGTCCTAAGGGGCACTCTTTGTTGCTTAGCAATGGACCTGTGAAGCTGAAAACTGGCTGACGTACAGTCCCTCCTAAAATGACAAGTTTATGAAACATATGAGCCAAAAGTGCTAGCTTACAAATGACAACTCTGACTTTTGAACTAGTGATTTTTTTGGTGGGGCACTTAATTTTCAGAGAAACTTAGAAAATATCACAATAGGAGCTGACATTCTCCTACTAGATTTCTGGGGAGTTTTATTTCAAGCTTTCCTTGGATAAAGTTATTTTGAGATTTATTAATCTTCTCTATTAATCACAAGGGAGCTATAATCACAGCAAGCCCTTCAAAGGAGCCTTTAATCTCCCTTCTCATTCCTTTTATGATACATCCTCCTCTTCTAGTCTACTGAAATATATGCCTCACTAGAGAAGAAGTGTAGCAAATAGCAGGAAATACTAAGACTGTTGGAACATAATAATTTAGGTGATTGTTGGGAAATGGTTAACTATTTGAATATCACCAAAATGTTGCTGTATTAGATCCTTGCAAAGGAGAGACAGATTAAACAGTACATGATACTGCTGCTATGTGAAATAGGAAAATGTATTTATTTCTTTTTGATAGGATTAATTTAATACTTAGTTGGTAAAATAGCTCCTCTGCATTTTTTCCTCCCCTCATAGGGAGAGCTGGTGCACAGAGAAGTTACTCTTTGATCTTTCCACCAGCTTCTGTTGCTATAATAGTCCTTTATAGACACAAGAATTTTATTTTCAACAGACCATGGAAGCTCCATATTCTTTTTTAGATTTGATGCACAGCAGATATTACTGATAAATCTTAACACAGAAGGCATCATAACTGTGCCTTGCCTGAAGAAAAAATAAATAAATGTAATGCTGTCAAAATGATATAGCCTCTGGCTGCTCACAACACTGTCTCCATAAATTAATGTGGTTTTGGTAATGAGCAAATTTTACAGGCATTATTTTTAGCATCTTTTCATGGTAGCTTTTTTGGATATTCTGAATTAATATCTTGCACTTTGCAGGATTGAGGCCTTATGCTGTTTGCTATGAGATCCATACAAACATCTCTCCACCCAAGCAGAACCTTACTGAAGGAAATGAAGTTGCACATCTGTGTAGGGGGGCTGCCCACGTGGAGCTCATTGCAGGAATGGGACTTTAGTTTCCATCACCTACTTCCTAACGGTGTCCATCATTTAAAAAAAAAAAAAAAAAAAGCTCAGTAAGATCAGGCTCTGGTGAGCCAGAGAGAGAGTTCTAAAAGTGGACCCTTGTCACTGAATGTGACTGGGAGCATTTTCAAATGCTTCACTTGAGACAGATTGGGCCTGATTTTCAGAAGCGCTGCACAGCTGGCAGCTCCACTTTAGTCACAGAGAACAGTAGATTCCGCCTTTCAAAGGTGGAGAGTATCAAAGTGTTTCAGGTTGTGAGCCCTAAAACTTGAGGCACTCAAAATCAGCAGCCACTTTTGAAAATACTGACCTTTGTTTTCCACTCTCGGAAAGGACTAAAGCAAAAGCATCTCAGCTGATCAAACCAACAGTGATGAACAAGTCAAGAAATCCCACAAGTGGTGTCTCCCTCCCCGCCCAGTATGGACAGTACATCTAACATACCAACTACTGCTGAGCAAGAGATCAATGGAAAAGCTGAAGTACAGCTGGAAAACTTTGCCTTGTAAGTATCTTGGACTCAATCCTAATCCCACTACATGGATGCCTTAGGGGCCAATGCAGTAGTAATGCCGGGCCCCAAAATTATAGATATCCCATATAGCTCCTTATTGCAGTTGGCAGATGACTGACATTTCTCCATAAAGCAAAGGAGAGGGGTAAATATGGACAGATCAGCAGAGAGGGCAGCAGATTCATGCACAGTCCAAATCTATATGTCCCAGTTTAGGAGGGGAAAGGGTAGGCTGTGGCTGATACTCTAAAGTACTTCTCTACCAGGCTTGTATTTTGATTTTGAACCCGAGTGTTGATTCCCCCGCTCTGCTAAATGTGAACAAACTTCTTTTATGGGGACTGTGCTTGTTTTTTCAGGACTGGGTTCTTTGAAATTCAACAACATGTAAAGGCCACCCAAACCTGGATTGTAGAAAAATATACTGCAACTATGAGTTCATGAAAAGACTTGGAGTATTACACATAACATGTCTAATGTTTTATTTCAAGATAAAAATATTCTGAAAAGGATAAGACATTTCAAACAAACAAATATACAGCAGGGACAGTTCCAAGCTTAAACTACTATGTAATATGCAACTTTCATAACCATTATGTCCAAGGAAACATAGCAGTATTACAAGAGAATGAGCAAAACAGGTTGATACAGCTTTTGTGTTGATAGAAATAAAAAAATAGAATCCAAAGCAGGAGAGTTCACCTGGATATTTAGATTTACATACAAAATTTTCTCTTATGGATTTAAGTCCGATCACAATATTACTGAAACATGTTGTATCAGGGCTCATAACCACAACTTGAAAATTAACAGATCATTTAGCCAACAGATCATTAACCCCATAAGTCATTATGTGGGTGCCCTGACATAAGTAGACCAGATTATGGGGCCATTAGTGGGTCAATGCAGGAACCACACATGGGATTTATGTGAAAAATCTTTACAGAAAGAAAGAAAAGCTGCATGTTTAATAATTTACTTGCATGGACTTTGACCTTCCAAATTCATGGATGCCCTGAGTACTGCAAGATTATTCTGTGGATCTCAAAACATCTCTAGAGGGCTGAGATAGTAAGCCTTGGCCTATACACCCCCTTTGAGGGGGTATGACAGCATGAAAACAAATGCTAGCAGATGATGCTCAACAGAGATGTCCTTTGGCCATTCCCCCTCATCCCCCAGACCCACCCCCTAAACCTGCAGAACTCCAAATGTGCTGTTTTCACAAAGTAACTTTTGCAGGGCTGGAGGGTGTGTACACACATATGCATGTGGAGGAAATATTGTGTTGGTGCCCATTCCCACCTAGAGTTTTGAGGAAATATATTTTGTCTGTATATTTGGATCTGATTATTTTAATAGAGATATGGACCACCTGATGAGGATTGCTACCCTTGCTGATGTCAAGCAATCGGTCAAGCATGCAGTGGCCATGTGATCAAGCTCCAAACAACTGGGAGGAGATAGGTCTCTACCACTGGGGACCACTTGGAAGGGTGAGAGAATGGTAACAGGTTTGGCTGGCCCCAAGAACTTCATATATTTGCTGTGGATTTTTCAAATCCAAGAATGAAGCATACATTATTTTCCACCAAATATTTGCAGTTCTACTGCTCTTTACCATTGTATCAAAAATATCACCCCTGGAATTCAAACATTCACATTTGTCCATACACATTCCATTCAGCAGAATCGACTTATCAGGTACCAAAGCAAACAACACATCTGTTCAACTTCATTAATGGGCAGGAAACACCCTCAGTGCAAGGTCATTTCTTTTAAATAATACAGAACTGGTACAATGAAATTGCAAGAATTAGTTTAAATAGCACACCTGACTAATGAGACGGCATTCCTTGAGCACCCAAAGCCCTCTGATGCTAGCAGGACTTTTGGGTGCTTAAGGAACCTGGTGAGAGCAGCAAGTGTTTTGAGGGTAATTAACAGGCATGAATTGGCATTTACTAGCACTTTTCACCCTCTGTATTCAACTCCCTTTCTATCATAGCTGCTAAATGACTGACAATGTTTACATTTTATTTGCTTTAAAACTAAAAAACCTTAAATTTATTCATCTGAGCTCTGATAACTGAGATCACTTAGTCAAGTTTGTTTTCACAAGAATAGATCAATTAAGAAGATTCAGTTGTTTTGGTCATTTATAAGGGTATTAAATCTACATAGTATTTTAAGTGTTACTTTAAAAAAGGGATTCTAATCACTCTAAATAAGAATGTGTTTAAAAATTTAAGTTAAATTTAATCAATGTACAATCACAAACTGCACTTACCTCTACAATGATTATACCAGGGTGGGAAAATTGTAGCCCATGTAGCCAGTGCAGACCATGGCCACTTCCATCTTTTATATACTGATATGGCCCATGGAGACTACAGGATGTGGAACAAGATGAATCATGGTATGTTGGATCATATCGTCTCTATGGGCTGCACCGCCAGATTAATGACGAGGGTGGCTGCAATCTGTTCCATTGTGTGTAAATTATGTGCAGCCCTTCGGCTGTTGGTAAATTGCCAATATAGCTTTTGGTTGGGCATACTTTTGAATGTTCCAGTGTAACATGGTAATGCGAAGTCAAGATCAGCAGCTATTTTCATTCACGTGGCCCGGTATACAAAGTAAACAGTGAATTACTGCCACAGCAACTAGAGCCTGAATGTGACCACAGACAGTGTGTCAGTCCAACAGTCTTTACGGTGTTGTTGTATTCTATACGACACGGTGAGCGTTAATTTCCAACTTTCGTCTTTTTCCAGCCAAGCCTCCTCCATGCCCTCTCAAAGGCCACTTGTCCCATGAGGAACGTGATAGTAAAATTACGTTTGTACCATTCTCTAGATTCCAGCACCAGAAAAACAATCAGTACAAGAAGAAAAAACAGAGAGGATGGGGGGGGAGAAAGAGGTAAATAATTGCATTAGCTATCCTAGAGGCACTGATACATGACAATTCAATTATGACCTACCTTTTCTTTCCTCACAGCATTGATTCCCCTGTCTAATTAGGGCTAATTTGCCTATGAAAATTTGTAAGTACTACTATTAAGTACATGGTTAAAAAGAAGTCACACATTGTGTAATCAGTCTATGGAATGCATGGCTGCAGGCACTCAGTTTAATACGCTACTAGAGTTAAAGAGGGGTTGAAAGTTTTATGGCCAATTATACCAATTACATTTGAACTTATGCAAGCTAAGATAAGGGTTATCAAGCCTCATAGTTTAGAGGGAAAGTTGATCATCAAGCATTCAGGGAGAATTTTCCTCCTTATACAGCGCTGTACTATTAGCCAGGTGTATGTGTATATGCATGCATTTGGATGGGCAGAGTTGATCACTGCCAAAGGCAGAAAAAAGTCAGTCCTGAAAGGTCAAATTATCTGATCCATTATGACAAATGCTAGGTTTATAAGTCAATATATATTTTATTCAGCCAGTATTCTGCTTTGCAAAGTTCATGTTCTTTAAAATTATATTTATTCTTTTACCTTTTTTTTGGGGCGGGGGGAAGGAGGCATGCCTTTAAGAAATAATTCGGGATCTAGGTTAAACAGTCTGCACTAGTCTTTCACCTCTTGATACCTGATTTCAAATACTTTCATTTGTGAGAAGGGTATGGATGTTTTGTCATATCTTTCTAATTCCCAGTGGGCATCTGTCTATTTCACAAAACACTGCACAATTAGTAGGATCTGGTCAAAACAGGCTTAGTGCTGGAATAGTAGTGATGTTACTGATCAGGATCAACTGGCAGAGCTCTATGGGAAAGCTTTTATGTATGGGCCTGGCACAATAAAGGCCTGACCCTGGATCAGGCCTTAATTAGTAGCAAACTACACATAAAATGTAACAAAGATAAAACCCAACAGCTCTCTTAAAATGCATGTAAATCAACAGGTCACACTAATAATATTGTAATTGTCTCTCTTTCCCCTTTACTTCCACAATTATATATATGCTACAATCTCATTTCCTGTTTATTTCCTTTGCTTACACTTTTACTCCAGTTTTCAAAACTAGATAGTGTTTTCGGTATAAATATTGCTAAATGCATATTCCTGGAGCCAATGCAGTCATAGTATCAGTTAATTTTTAAAATACACTAAAAAGCATGATGAATTTTCAAATTCCAGCTCTACTGCAGCCACAACTCCCAGTCCAACTGGCAGTGCTCAGAGTGTACAATTGAACGCATGAATAACAGATTCTATAAGCTAGGCCCTCAGAAATCAGAATGCCTATAATAAGCACTGCTATCTTCTGGGCTGTACAATTACACTGTATAATTAAAATGATGTAATTATAGCCAGCTGAGCTGATCGCAGCATAGCAACAAGGACTACATTCAGGAAG
Organism: Terrapene triunguis; assembly: GCF_002925995.2. NCBI lineage: Eukaryota > Metazoa > Chordata > Testudines > Emydidae > Terrapene > Terrapene triunguis. The sequence continues at coordinate 1,886,458 of NW_020664540.1, read as the reverse complement.
AGATTCTGAACTCTTACCTGATAGGTAGAATATTAGTCAGTTCACTACAGTGAGCCTTCTGATGGCCAATTCAGGGAGTAGCACTGTCTGCGTTCCCAAGCACCAGGCAATACATTTGCTACAGCTGTAACCATCTTGTTATTCAAAATAAATAACCACAGCATTTTTGAGTGTCAGTGTTTTAAGGCTATTGCTGTGTGTTTTTCTGTAGTTAATAAACATTAAGGAATTTTTTTTAAATGGTTCTTATGGTAAAAGTACAAAGTTACTGTACATATAACTCCAAACTACAATTCATAGTAAATGTGTAATATTAAAGATCAGAATATTGTAGCAGAAAAACACTACTTCTAGTAGCACCTTAACTCTTTTGGGTCCAATACCGTTCAACACAACAGAGGAGAAAGAGATGCTGCATGCAAGAATAAAGATGCTAAGGATCTCTCTCAGGAGTGATCTTAGCTTGGGTTCACATACAGCAAAGAAAAACCCATACAACTTCAAGTACCTCACCCTACAAAGCAAAACTAATCAATTTCAGTTTGGTAAGCTTATAGGTAAAAATGGTGAAAAATAAAAAAGAATAAGTACAAATGCTAAATATTATTTAGTTTACATGGCAAAATTTTCTATTGAACGCAAAAACATTCACACATTGTCACTGCCTAATTCAATGTTTAAAAGGGACACGGTCAACTAGAGGTCTACTCAATTTTTCAAAAGTTAAGTGGTTTTACAATCACATTTCCAATTGTAATTTTTTCTCCCGTAGCTGTGTGAAAGACACTGTACAATAAAAAGGGAAACTGACTGACTGAGGGCTGATTCAGCTCCCATCTAAGTCCATGGAGAGACTGATTAATTTCCAGGGGAGCTGGATCTAACTATAAATAGTGGAAATTCTCAAAGTGACTATACATGAAGTTCTGTCACATGCAAAGTAAACAAATTTAAGGGAAAAATGTATTTTTTTCTAATCTCTTTCAAACAACCTTAGGTACTACTTCTAACAGCAGGCAAAAAGTTTCAGACAGAAGAGCGATCTAAGTTGATGGTGTCCCTTTAACTTGGGTAATACACATAATTAACCTAACAGGAAGAGCACACACCTACCTGTTATAACACATGTGCTTTTTAAAATTTTTACTTAAAAAGTCCTTGTAAAAATCTGCCATTTCTTCTGCACTCAATGTTACCTTTTGACCTGAAAATAAATTTCAACATAAATACATCAAGGTTGTTCTTGTGATTAACACACTGAACTGAGGACTCAGGAAATCTTGCTCTGCTACAGAATGTGTGTGTGACCCACAGGCACCATTATGCAAAGAGCTACTGTAGAGATGAATGGTCTACCACACACCTGCACAGCCTTTCAAACCCTGACCAACCCGGCCTTGTTGGGCCACAGAACTGCATTGGCAGTACTGCCAAGTGATGCTCTGCAGCCATGGAGGCAGAGGCAGGATTTACTCTTAAGTTTTTTTTAGGAGAGTTTAAACTATTTGGTGAAAACTTAAAATTAACCAGAACCCTCCCTTTCAGAAAGCATTTAAAAATTTAAAAACAATGATCTCACTAACCTGTTTCATCTTTCATTTCCAGACCTTTAGCCTTCAGTCTTGAGTAAACGAATTCCTCTTTTCCCTAAGACACATTTAACATTATAATTAAATGTATTTAATTCTTGAAGTCAGCTATCTTACTGATCAATAGTTTCAAGAATCTGAGCAATATTTATACACCCGATAATGACTACCAATAATCAGTTAACTGGATCCTCTTCAGGAAACAATCATTTGGTCAGTATTTGGTCCTGCCATGCGGGCAGGGGACTGGACTCGATGACCTCTCGAGGTCCCTTCCAGTCCTAGAATCTATGAATCTATGAATTTAGACCCAATTCTGTAAACTCTTAAGAATGTGCATAATTTTATTCAGGCAAACAGTCTTACTGAAGTAAATGGCACTACTCATGTGAGTAAAGGTATGTATATGCTTACCTGTTTTCAGGATCAGGACCTTACATTGTAAGTTTTAAATAAGGCAACATATCACCTTTTGAGGTCTTCCTGACTTATGCCTATTATGGTTGAATTCATAGAAAGATCTTAAGCCTTTTAAAATAAATTCATAGTTACTTAATAGAATTTTAAAAATTGGTTGCTATTTTTTTTAGTTAAAAAAAATTTCTATCTTAAAAACAAAAACAAAAAACCAGAAACAGTTTTCATCACAGCTGGAGGTGAATAGATGAGTTGGTCCTCTCCAAACCTAGAATTCAACATATTCTTCCCATGTAAGAAAAAAAAAATTGAGAGGGACCAGGAGTGAAATGTACTGCTTGTAGCCATTATTTAAAAAACACATCAACAGGACAGTAAAGTTGGTGAGGGGAGCTATGTCCCTCATTTTCCCCTCAGTGATTGCATCTATGCCATTGGAGTTAGAACAATAGCTCAGTTTTCAGTAACGAGCTTTAATCTCACATTCCAGATCCTCCAGAAAAGAGGATAGTCACAACCGTATATTTCTAATGTAAAAAACAAACTGCAAAAAGTTTGGAGAATCTCTTTATACATCCTCAAGCAACAGTAAAGTACACACACTTTTTAGCTTTGCAGCTCATCTTTATATGCACTCCTCAGTATTGATAAGCCTATTTAATGGCAAAAAGACTCTACTATTATATTAATCAACTATAAAATCAGTTTAAAGCAAGGGATAAATAATTGCAAAACCACAACATTTAGTAATAGTTTATAAAGGTAAAATAATTAGTTGTAGTGCTCTCAACTATTCTGAACAGCTATACAATACAAAATGATCATGGTTCAATGTCACTATACAATGCAAATTGTGAAAAATCTTTCATCTAGCCAAACAGAATCATGTTTTCTATCAGCTGCTAATGCCGCAAATTCTTAAGGAAACTCAGCACCACCAAGTGGCTTAGTACCTCATCTACATGCTCACCTTTCTGAATGACACATTTTGGCTTGCCCAGAATTGTTGGTTCCAAACTTGAGTTTCCTGTCTAAATTCCCTAAGTCTTCGTCCCAGTGACGATTCATTTTTAGGAATATGAAATACTATTGGTCGGAGGTTTGACTGTCTGTCAGGAGGACCAATCCAATCATTGCAAGAATGTGCTGGAGGGCAGAATCTTGAAGCCTTAAAAAAAATTACATTTAAAAAAAAAATTTGCATAGTGTTTCTTAGAAAAGTATAATAAAAATGTCTCACACAGTTGAATCTAATCTTAAAACACAATGAAAACAAAAAAGTTTTGAGAGTTCAGGTTAGCTTGATTTAAGTTTACATCAGTAATTCACTTTTATGATATGTTTATCAATCTGTCAGAGAGGCACAAGTGACTTTGGGTTACAATCAAAGACACAGACTAAAGAAACCCTTAGATCACACTTTCATTTCTTCATGTCATGGACATTCTGTCTTGTTAATATATTTGATGGTAGCATAGGAGACTGTTAGGTACAGGATCAGTCTCGTATATATTTTCATTTGCAGTTTTCCTTGCAGTTTATTCTTTGCTTGTGTATGCTTGTAAGAGTGCACAAAGGAGATACTAACCAGTGGTTTGTTGAGGGCGGAGTAGGGAGAACTCTGGACTACTACCATACTCTGTTAATGACTCACTTTTTGATTTTGGACAAGTAACCTACCTTCTCTGTTCTACAGTTTCCCAATCTACAAAAAAAGGGTGATATTTGTCGGAGAAGCATTCTGAAGTATGTAAAGCACTTTCAGATGAAAGGCAAGGCACTATAGAAATATAAATTATTGTATGCTACCAGCATTTTTAAAGTTAAGCTTTAAAAGGGACAAAGTTATTAAACAACAACACCACATTCTTATTTCTCCATTTATAATTAATCTTAGTTGTATCTCGTAGGCACGTAAACTAGTGCCCGTATGTGGTTCACGCTGCAGGAGTACTCTCACTGATTGCAGTGGGACTATGCACAGTGCATAAAGTTAAGTGCATGTATAAATATTTACAAGATCGGGTCCCTAATCTCATGTTCTTTATTTAGAGAGCTGAGTGAACAGGTAACACCTGCACTGTGCTTAGAAAAAAAAATTCTAAACCCAGGTCTTGTGGAATCAACATTTAGAACAGGGATCGGAAACCGTCCCAGGCCAATGGGGGCTGCGGGAAGCGGTGGTCAGCACATCCTTCAGCCCGCACTGCTTCCCGCAGCCCCCATTGGCCAGTGGGAGCTGCGATCGGCCAAACCTGCGGACACTGCAGGTAAACAAACCGTCCCAGCCTGCCAGCGGCTTTCCCTGACGGGCAGCGTGCCAAAGGTTGCCAATCCCTGATTTAGGACTTCGCTAATTTTGCTATATTGAGGAAATTTGGATTGTGTAAAGATTCTCAAACTCTAGCTTCTACTTGTATGATAATGTAGTAATTAGGGTCTGATTCCAAATCACTTGCTGGTTGGGTTCCACCAGACCTTACTGTTTCCTAAGCAACACGTTCATTTATTTGCTAATCAAGAACCACATACAATTAAAAAGCAGCTAATGAGGTTTTATGAGACTTGCCGTGACCCTTGGAAAATGTTTCATTTCTTGAGAAGTGCTGTCCAAATACTATTGACGGTTTTACAAAACTTCTTCAAACAATTAAACAGGAAATGCAAGTAAAATCCTGTCATGAGAAGCCCTGGGAATACGGGAAGCATGATAATCCAGGGAAAATATAACCCCAGAATCCACACACATACACCCCCCCTTCTCTCACCAGAGCCAGGAAGAGAACCCAGGAGTCCTGGCTCCCAGCCTCTAGCTGCTAGAGTCTAGCACAGGGGTAGGCAACCTATGGCACGCGTGCCAAAGGCAGCACGCGAGCTATTTTCAGTGGCACTCACACTGCCTGGGTCCTGGCCACCAGTCCCAGGAGCTCTGCATTTTAATTTAATTTTAAACGAAACTTCTTAAACATTTTAAAAACCTTATTTACTTTACATACAACAATAGTTTAGTTTATCTGTTATAGACTTATAGAAAGAGACCTTCTAAAAACGTTTAAATGTATTACTGGCACGCGAAACCTTCAATTAGAGTGACTACATGACGACTCGGCGCACCACTTCTGAAAGGTTGCCGACCCCTGGCCTAGCAGATTCCCTGCTGCCCCCGGGGGAACAAAGCGCACGAGTCCTGACACCCAGTGCCTAGCTGCACCCAGCAGGGCCCCAAGTCTTGTACCCAAAACCATGGGGCAATGAGGCTCCATGCAGGTCCAGCGGTCCACCTGCCTGGAGCCTGAGGCAGGGGTGGAGTCCCCCCTCCCGGGAGAGGGGGATCGAGAGTTCTGGCTCCCCGCTCTGCCTACAGGACTACCCAACTCAGCACTACAACCCCGGCGGGGTGGGGGATCCCTCCCCCAAAACAAGGGGACAGACCCCGGGCGGGCCGGGCCGGGCTCTCAGCGGAGACTTTCCCCGTCACCCTGCGCCCCCTCTGCCTGTTTACCCGGCTCTCCGGCTCGTGCCCCCTCTCAGCGGCCAGGAGCCCCGCGCCGCCACCGGCTCCGGAGAAGCAGCGGCGCGCCCCGCTACACACGCGCCCCGCGCGCAGGCCCGCTCTAAGCGCTGCTGCCGCCGCTGCCATCGCGCCTCTCCCCGCCGGCGGCGGCTTTACGGCCTTGTCGCAAGGAGAAGGCCGCCCAAAACTTCTCCCTGCGGTGCGGCAGGCGGCGCAGCTCCGGCCTCTGGGCGGCGGTAACCGGGGATAGAGCGTCTCGCTCGGTCTCTCGGCTGCGCAGCTCCGGCTGCCCTTCGCTCCCTTCCCCGTGCGCCCCCCCGCCGAGTGAGGGCGGGGACGGGGGTCCTCGGGTTAGCCGCCGTTTGGCCTGCGGGCTGCTGACAGCCGCCGGCGGCCCACAGGTGAGAGGCCGGCGGGGAGGGGGGGACAGAGGGGCCGGCCCGGGGGACTGTGTAGCCGGCCCATGTTCCGTGTGCGGGAGAACCGCGTCTGCTGAGCCGGGTGAGGGGCGGACGTCGCGGGGAAGAGCAGAGCAGGGGCTGCCTGGGGAGGGGTCGGGCTGCCGGGGCGGTGCGGGGCGTGGAGAGGGGGCGCTGGTAGGGAAGGGGTCCGGGCTGCCGGGGGACTGAGGAGAGGGGGAGGCGGGGTCTCCACGCGGGGCTCTCAGCCACCTGTGGCCCCGGGGCCGGGCTTTCGCTCGCTGCCGACGCCGCTAAGGGGGAGCCGGCTCTGGGCCCTGGCACTCGCTCTCCGTTCCCCCGGGACGCCCCCATTGTGAAGTCACCACCTGCCGGCGGTGGGGTGGCGCAGCGCGGCCCGGCGGATCCCGGCCCCTCCTGCAGGGATGTAGCGAGTCCGGGCTCCGGGGGGATCGGGGCCTGCTCCAGGGGACTGTCTTCCCCCAAGGCTGCTGGCTGGGGTAGGCGCCATGTGGTTATCCCGATCTGTGGGGACTAGGGACCATCTCACCCCCCCCCCTCCTATTTTATGCAGGGGCCGCAGTGCTGGGGATGGTTATGGATGATGCTTGGGGACAGATGGTGCTGGAAGGGGGACCTCAAATGAGCTGGAAAGAGTGAGGAAAAGTGAAGAGTGAAAGTGATTAGTGAAGGGCTGCCGGGAGGGGTGGGGGGTGAAGGATACTGAATGAGGTAGGAGAGGGGTGCCAGGACTAGATGGGCACAGGTGAAGAGCGCTGGATGAGGTGGATGCGGGTGAAGGGCTCTGGGTGTGTAGAAACAGGTGTAGATTGTCAGGGGTAGATGGGTGCACGTTAAGGGCACTGGATGGTGGAGGAGGCTTGTGAGGGTTGCTGGGGGTAGATAGATGTGGGTAAAAGGCTGACAATGTTGGTTGTTTATAATCCCTATTCTGAATAATGCAAGTGAATGGGAAGGGTGTATTTATTTACTAGGTAGGGGTGTGTGTGTATGTATGTATATTGTACTAAAAAAATTAAGGATTGGAAATTGCCTCCTTAATTTTTTTCATTGCTGAAGTAACCAATTTGTTTTGCATTGCTTGTAATTGTTATAGCTGAGGGAGTGAACAAAGACTTCTAGCGGTGTAAATTCAAAAGTGCATATTAGGGCTGGTGTACTTGTGGCACCTTAGAGACTAACAAATTTATTTCAGCATAAGCTTTCGATTGTAAGAGGCCAATCAATTGGCCTCTTCCAATTGGTATGCGTACTTCCACCTTTTCATGTTCTCTGTATGTATAAATATCTTCTGTCTGTGTGTTCCACTCCATGCATCTGAAGAAGTGAGCTGTAGCCCACGAAAGCTTATGCTGAAATAAATTTGTTAGTCTCTAAGGTGCCACAAGTACTCCTGTTCTTTTTGTGGATACAGACTAACACAGCTGCTACTTTGAAACCTGATACTAGGGCTGGTGATTAATCACATTTAACTCATGCGATTAACTCAAAAATTAATCGCAGTTTTAGTCGCACTGTTAAACAATAGCATACCAATTGAAAATTATTAAATATTTTTGGATGTTTTCTACATTTTCAAATTTATTGATTTCAGTTACAACACAGAATACAAAGTGTTCACTGCTTACTTTATATTATTTTTGATTACAAATACTTGCACTGTTAAAATGATAAAAGAAATAGCATTTTTCAATTCACCTCATACAAGTACTCTAGTGCAATTTCTTTATTGTGAAAGTACAACTTACAAATGTAGATTTTGGGGGTTTTTTTGTTACATAATTGCATGGGGTGAAAGTAACTTAAAGGACTTATTGGTACGCAGGGTGGACGGGGTCCTAGGCAAGGTTGGGGAGGGTGGCTCTGGGCCCCCAGAAGGGGAGGGGCCTCAGGCAGAAGGGGCAGGGCTGGAGCCAGATTCCCCCAGCCAGTGCTGCCTGGCCAACGCCGCCCGGGGTTCCAGCAGCGATTTAAAGGGCCCGGGGCTCTGACCACTGCTGCAGTGGCAGTGGTGGCTGGAAGTGCTGGGGCTTTGGTGGCGATTTAAAGGGCCCGGGGCTCCGGCCGCTGCCGCGAGCCCCAGGCCCTTTTAAATCGCCAGGCCCCGGTGGCCCCCCGTCAGTGGCGCTGTCGGTACAGCGCTTTAATGTTGGCTGTGTACCGGCCCATACTGGCAGCCACTTTTTTTACTGGTACACTGTGCCGGCCCGTACCAGCTTACTTTCACCTCTGAACTGCACTCAAAAACAAAACAATTCAAAACTTTAGAGTCTACAAGTCCACTCAGTCCTACTTCTCGTTCAGCCAACTGCTAAGACAAACAAGTTTGTTTACTTTTACGGAAGATAATGCTGCCCACTTCTTATTTACAATGTCACCAGAAAGTGAGAACAGGCGTTAGCATGGGACTTTTGTAGCCGGCATTGCAAGGTATTTACTTGCCAGATATGCTAAACACTCATATGCCCCTTCATGCTTTGGCCACCATTCCAGAGGACATGCTTCCATGCTGATGACGCTTGTTAAAAAATAATGCCTTAATTAAATTTGTGACTGAACTCCTTGGGGGAGAATTGTATGTCTCCAGCTCTATTTTACCTGCATTCTGCCATATATTTCATGTTATAGTAGTCTCAGATGATGACTCAGCACATGTCATTTTAAGAACACTTTCACTGCAGGTTTGGCAAAATGCAAAGAAGGTACCAATGTAAGATTTCTAAAGATAGCTACAGCACTCGACCCAAGATTTAAGAATCTGAAGTGCCTTTCAAAATCTGAGAGGGATGAGGTGTGGAGCATGCTTTAAGAAGTCTTAAAAGAGCAACACTCTGATGCAGAAACTACAGAACCCAAACTACCAAAAAAAGAAAATCAACCTTCTGCTGGTGGCATCTGACTCAGATGATGAAAATGAACATGCGTCAGTCCACACTGCTTTGTATCGTTATCGAGCAGAACCCATCATCGGCGTGGACACGTCCTCTGGAATGATGATTGAAGCATGAAGGGAAATATGAATCTTTAGCGCATCTGGCATGTAAATATCTTGTGACCCCAGCTACAACAGTGCCATGCAAACACCTGTTCTCACTTTCAGGTGAAACTGAACAAGAAGCGGGCAGCATTATCTCCTGCAAATGTAAACAAACTTGTTTGTCTGAGCGATTGGCTGAACAAGAAATAGGACCGAGTGGACTTGTAGGCTCTAAAGTTTTATATTTTGTTTTTGAATGCAGGGTTTTTTTGTACATAATTCTACATTTGTAAGTTTAACTTTCATGATAAAGAGATTGCACTACAGTACTTGTATTAGGTGAATTGAAAAATACCGTTTCTTTTGTTTTTTACAGTGCAAATATTTGTAATAAAAAATAAATATAAAGTGAGGACTGTACCATTTGTATTCTGTTATAATTGAAATAAATATATATGAAAATGTAGACAACACGGAAAAATTTAAATAAATGGGATTCTATTATTGTTTAACAGTGTGATTAATTTTTTTAATTGCTTGACAGCCCTAGTGCAGATCATTTAATAGGAAGAAGCTTGCAAACAGCATTAGAGATATATGCACCAAAGAACAGGGAATATTGTATGTTTTGAAGTTGTGGTTCACTCCTCTTTTTTAAACTTACACCAGTAAATAAAGTCTCTGTAGCTTTTTAGCTCAAATTACTTTATTAAATATTTTAAAGTGACTTGAGGCCTTATAAAAGTTGTTAAAGGTAGTATGAAATATGTCTGTCAGCGTCTGATATAATTTTGTCAGTCATAGTTCTTATTCTTGCCTTATTTGTAGTTCAGTTGGAACTGGAGATATAAGATAATGGATATGGGTAACCAACACCCTTCCATCAAAAGGCTGCAAGAAATACAGAAAGAAGTCAGAGATATTGAACAGCAGGTGGTGATTTTCAGTGGCCTGTCTACTGACAGGGATTACAAGAAACTGGAGAGGACTCTGACTAAACAGCTTTTTGAAATAGATTCTGTAGATACTGAAGGAAAAGGGGACATCCAGCAGGCGAGAAAACGAGCAGCCCAGGAAACAGAGAGACTACTCAAGGAATTGGAGCAGAATGCGAACCATCCACACAGACTGGAAATAGAGGCCATATATAAGGAAGCTCAATCATTGGTGGAACGTGAGATCACACCTTTTTATAAAGGTGGCAACTGTATAACTGATGAATTTGAAGAGGGTATTCAGGATATTGTATTGAGACTCACTCAAGTGAAAACTGGAGGAAAAATCTCGTTACGGAAAGCAAGATATCGCACTCTGACAAAAGTGTGCGCAGTTCAAGAGATTATAGAAAGCTGTATAAAGCAGCAACCTTCCCTGCCACTCTCCAGTGATGCACATCCTTCGGTCTCAAAAATTAACTCAGTTATGTGTGATGTGAACAAGGCTAGGGGAACTCTTATTGCAGTCTTAATGGGAGTAAATAATAATGAGACTTGCAGGCATTTATCCTGTGTGCTTACAGGTCTGATTGCTGATTTGGATGCTTTGGATGTTTGTGGTCACACAGAAATAAGAAATTACAGAAAGGAAGTGGTGGAAGAGATCAACAAATTACAGAAATATCTGGATTTGGAAGAGGAAGCGGACTCTGCTCATGCTTATGACTTGGCACAAAATCAATCCATTCTAAAAATAGAAGAGATCCGCAAAAAAATGAAAGAAGTTCATTCTTTACTTTTCAAAGCAGAAAATGCTTCTGATTTGTACTTGGGATGCAAGGCAGAACTGCAAGGTTTAATTGCCCATTTGGATGAAGTGAGTCCAGGAAAGAACCCGTGTATCAGAGAAGCCAGGAGAAGAGCAGTAATAGAAGTGCAAACTCTTATAACATATATTGATTTAAAGGAAGCACTTGAAAAAAGACAAATGTATGGTGAACAAACTGTTGTGGAACACCAATCCCATAAGGCAGTCTGGAGTGTTCTTGGACACTTGTCTCAGATTCAGAGGGAAGTGCTCTCTTTTGATGGAAACAGAACTGATAAGAACTACATGAGACTAGAAGAGCTCCTCACTAAGCAACTTCTGGCACTTGATGCTGTTGATCCACAAGGAGATGAGCGATCTAAAGTTGCCAGAAAGCAGGCAGTAAAGCTTGCACAGAATATTCTTTACTATCTAGACATGAAAACAGATGAGTGGGAGTACTAGAAAAGCAGTGGCCTGATGTTAGATATTGCTTTCTTTTTTGCACTTTATGTAGACTGATAGTTCCCATGAGCTGCACATGATTAAAAGTTGTGTTTTTATATTCACTCGGGTTATGGAGATTGTGTAAATAGTTGGCTTGACTATATGGCAGCTATCCCACACTTTCACCCACTTGCCATGGCAATTGTCAGTACACCATTTTTTCAATTTTGGTCACCATGTTATGTGGGAGATATGGCTTTCTTGAGGAATTGCATAAGTATCAGAGTCTAATATTTGGTCAAACTGTTTTTTAAAGAAACCTAATGCAAAAGTCAGAGAATGCACGTTTCTCAAAGATGCAGGAATTTCCTTAAAATACAGTACTGGAAAAACTATTTAAAGAAGACTGGGAATTTAAGATTATTGGCCAAATGCAAGATTAGATCCATCAATTTTACAGCAGCATGGACATACTTCTAATGTGTTATTCTAATCAAAAAATTAAATACAAAAAAATGTTGGCTATTCATTTCTGTGTTTGATTTGGTTCCATCCATTTCACCTTATTGTGTTTTTGGTTTTACAATGTAGCTGTATTATAATACATGTTGGAAATTAACATTTACATACATAAATGACTGGTTGTATCCATTTTCTTGTTGTACTGGACATCTAGGAAAGAGTCCCTCAAATTCAGGCTGTCATCTTATTAGAAGGTAGCTATGAGACTTGAAAGACAGGAAAACTATAGTATACATTGATTAGATAAATGTGAGGGTTTTTTTTACTGCCATCCATAAATCCCTGAAAACTGCACTGGATTATCTTTAATTGCCATTTAGATGTATTTTAACTCAGTTATTGGATCTAGATTTGATGGGTCTTCTCAGCAACCTGTGAAAATGGAAACCACTTTAAAATGAGTTAAGTCAGTGGGTACTTCTGATTTAACCTTGTAAATATAGTTAGTCACAAAATTGTTCATAATTTATGTCGCATTTCATACTGGTCATGTGTGATCTCAGACATAAGACTCAGAAAAGGCTTGTTTTGGTGTGATGTTCTTCCTTCATCTCACAAGCAGTTAGGTTAGTTCTACAGCTTGTTAAATAAACCTGATTCTATTTCTACATGCACTTTCCTCTTCCTTTGTGGATATAGGAATTTAGTAGCCAATATAAATCATACCAAAAGTGTGCTACTGTAGAAGTATCATACAGAATGCTGCACTAAGTGGAATAATGGGTCAAAAATGTTTAAATATAGCTGTTTTCCCATATAGCTCCTTTCATGTTAGATTTATAAATTACTACTTTGTAATGGATTATTTATTTGCAACATTTTAACTAGTGTAAATCATTTCAGATATTTTATATTTTAAATACACTAATTAGAGAAAACAAAATATTTTTTGAGAGACAAGTGCCTTTTAACAACACCTTAAAGTTACACCACCTTAGATAGATACAGGAACTGTTTGTCTAATGGCAGCATGATGCATTTATAGTCATCTCTACCAATTGGATTTTTCTATTTACAATTCAGCTATAATATGTATCAAATGAAATAAAGTGATATATTAGGGGTCAGCTGTGACTAGATGTTTGAGAGTGGGACTTGGACTCAGGAAATTTGGGTTCTGTTCCCAACTCCCCACACAATGACTTGCTTAGTGATCTTGGGCAAGACAGCCAGCGCCTCAGATTGGAAGAAGGGGATAATAATAGTTACTCACCTTTATAAAGTGCTTTGAAATCTCTGGATGAAACAAGCTATGTAATTTCAAAGTATAATTATTTTGATTCACTGAATTTTTGTTCTACTGTTGACTTCTTTGTACATTATTTGTCAAAGAATTTTTTTTAAATTAAATATAGTTGGTAAGTCATAACCCAATACTGAAGATGTATTCTTCAGATGCTTCTCCCTATTTTTTCAATTCATGTGGGCCCTTACCTGTACTCATCTCGTCCTTTTTTTTTTTTTTTTTTCTTTTTTCCAAAATCATATCTGCTTGGAATTACAGTTTAACCTATCTACTTTTGCATTTCTTATTCTGTTGGCTAAAACAAATTGATTATTAATGGTGTTAAACATCTGAATTATTTTGCAAATGTTTACAAAGGTCATTTCAGATTTTGCTAAGTACTTAAATTGTAGTCATAACTTCTAATATACAATTGCAACTTTCATGACAACAGTTGGATAATGCTTATTATATTTAAGTTTAATTACTATGATAATTGTTACTGTCTGGTCTCTTCAATGGTTAGATGTACAGCCATTGTTTAAAAAAAATCAAAGCATTCATATTCCTCTGTAGGTCATGTGAAGCTTTCAGCATTTCTAATTTTTTTTCTGTAAAGGTGAATAAGAGAGTTTATATTTTTTTCTATTTAAGATTTGCTTATCTCAGCTTTTGTGAAAGGTTGATTCTTTAAAAAGGCAAAAGCATCAGATGGATTGAAAAATGATTAACTCAATAAATTCCAGTTCCAACATATTGTGTGATCTTAGCTTTTTGCATTTTTAACAGTCTTCTGCTCATGAGATAAATGTGCAGCATTTAAGATTTGTGGAAATCCTTATCTGGTGCAGTATTTGTAAGCAGTTTCTGCATGAATAGTAAACTAAATAAGCTAAACCAAAAAAAGTATGGTGCATGGATTTTACAGAATCCAGTTTCTGTGCTGAAGAATGTAATTTCTTTGTTTTGTATACAAGATGGCTGGGGAACACACTTGCTTTCTGGTAAGTAACTATCCAGCAAGATGTAAAAGGACCAACTCACAAAAAGCCTACATTTTATTAGTAAGTGGAATGGAAAAGCTTTTGTGTGTGCTGTGCTGTTGCATCTTAGCAAAATAAATGAATGGATGTATTTTTTGTTATGTTTTGAGAAAGTTGTAAATCATGATACTTGTTTGCTGATTATATTGATTTATGAGCAAATTTGATTTAAAGTATCCCAGTCTTGATTTCGTGGTAACCCACGACCATTTCCTCCCTCCTTCTTTCCAGTTTAGTGGATTTTTTTTTTTTTTTTATTTTTTTTTTTTGGAAATTTTTTTACTTTTTCTTTTTTTTTTTTTTTTTTTTAGTGGATTTTTTTTTTTTTTAAAGTATGCTTAATGGAAAAGTTTGTAACTAATGATTGTACATAAATCTTCTTTAAAATGTGTATATCCAAATTTATCTGTATGCATTATACTGCATTGGTACAAATTCAGAGTTAAATATTGTTTTATTATATCCTTAATTATTAATAAAATATTTTGCTGCCGTGTACTTGTAGTTGACTTATGTTCTCTCCTATTGCCTTTCCTTAAATTTTTGAATGTTAATTATCAGAATGTAACTGATTTCCTTGACAGGAAACTCTGAGTTTTTATTAAAGATATAGAGGCAAGTTTGTGTTCTCATCTTTATTTTCCTAAAAAAACGCAGTAAAGAAACAAAATTTTAAAATTCAAGCTGTGGGATTAATTCATCTCCCTTTTAAATCTTGCTTCTTCAGTTTGCTGTATACCCAGACTGTGCACCAAAATAATTAAATCAATTTTAATTTGCACTTTATTTCAGTGCAAAACTGTCCATGGATTCTCTTATTTTTGGTTCTCTCTTGATTGTATAATCTGTTATTACCTTATAAAAGAATCACTCTTCCCACATAGGTGTCACTGTGAACTAAATAAAAAACACATTCAAGCATAAAATGGTGGTTTTAAAAATAATATGATGTATTTAAATAATACTGAAATAATCGTATATCTTAATGGTATGCTTCCACCCAAAATACTATGTTCAGTTTTAATTATCCTCTCTTAACCCCCCTCCTCCCCCCCAAATCTTACAGTAGAAAAAAGGAGGCCCACCGGTGGGCGGTGAAAATTTCTAACAGCATAGAAAGACCTCCGTAGGAAGAGAAACTGGATAGAGAGGAATGTTAGTTTAGTGGAGGGGACAAGATAGACCAGTGGCTCTCAAACTTTTTTACTGGTGACCCCTTTCACACAGCAAGCCTCTGAGTGCGATCCCCTTATAAAATAAAAACACTTTTAAATATATTTAACACCATTATAAATACTGGAGGCAAAGCGGGGTTTGGGGTGGAGGCTGACAGCTCGTGACCTCCCATGTATTAACCTCATGACCCCCTGATGGGTCCTGACCCCCAGTTTGAGAACCCCTGCAATAGAGGAATACAAATGAGCAGTATAAGGAAGGTAAATCTGCCACTATTTACCTTTTAAAAGAAAAATACAAAAGCAAAGGATCGTCCAATTATGTTGAAAGGTAACAAAAAATAATCTTTGAAACTCACTGCTGTAAGATATCATGGCCACTAACAGTATAATTTTAAGATGGTATATTAATTAATTCTTCACTAATCACTAACCGATGATGATTAGAAAGAAATACTCCCCATGAGAAGGTTATTTCACAAAATCCATTATCTAGGGCTGTAGCATCTGATACTAGACACTGGCAGAGACAGGATAATGGTCCAGATGGACCACTGGCTAGACACAGTAATTTCTAGGTCTGTTTTTGTCTGTAAGCTCTTCCTACAGGAAACAGGTTTTAGGAATATCCATCTCAGTTATGGAAATGTACAGTGCCCTTCTTAACTGGGCTGTTTCTCCTCATGCAGTCATGACAGGCAAACTTCTGTCTCGTAGATGCTGTTCCAGAAGCTAATTGGAAAACATCTCTTGATGGGAGGAGAGAATAACTCAGCACTGTTCCCTTAACAAAGTCCTGCCAACTAAAAATGTCCTATTTAGCGCTCAAACTTTATCAGGTACACTTTGCATGCATGGTCTCCGAAGAGCTTACAAGCCAAATAGAGAGAGGCTGGGGTGCAGTGAAGCAACAAATAAGCAAAGGGACCAGGCTGCTGTTTGCCAAACATCTTGCTAGTTCCTTGATTTAAAAAAAACAAAACCTAACAGAATTCCTTTTGCTGTTCCAGTTGTCCCTAATCTACCCAATCCCAATGTGTGTGTTAACATTTCTCTTCTCCACCTCCCTCCCATGCCTTCCTTCAGGGCACAAACCAACTTCTAACTAATGGGCATTAGGACTAAATTTTCCCATGGGGGAAGATTATTCCATGACTGCCTAGGGAAGGGGTGGCCAAACTGTGGCTTGTGAGCTGCATGTCTCTTTTACAGTTGAAGTGTGGCGTGGAGCTCCCCACCCCCATTCTCTGCCTACCAGATTGGGGTGGGAGCTCTGGGATTCTGCCCTGTGGTGGGTTTAGGGGCTTCTTCCAGAGTTGACTTGTGCCTGCTGAGAGTGGGAGGGCACAATTTAAAGGTTTGCCCACCCCAAACAGCTTGAGCCTCTTATCCTCAGTGGCCTCTCCCCGCAGCTCCCAGGTGTTAGCTCCGCATGGAGAGGGGCAGTGGCAAACAGCTGGGAGTTGCAGGGAGGGGCCATTGCTTTAACTCCAGGGCGAGAGGCAGCAGCAAAAGCAGCCGCTTTCCCTGCAGCTCCTAGCTGTTTGCTGTCTCCAGCAGCTGCCATGCAGGGAGGAGGCCTGGCCACACCATGTGACTGAGCAGGGCCAGCAAACCCTGGCAAAAATCTGACCCCAAGTGCCCCGCGCAGGCACTGCCTCTGCCTGCCCAGCAGCATGGGGTAGGGACTCAGGGCTTCAGCCCCGCAGGGCACGTCTGCCAGTGCATGGGGCTTCAGCCCTTCATGGCGCCCTGGGCCCCAGCAGGTGCCTCTCATGGGGCTGAAGCCCTGAGCCCCAGAAGGTGCCTTCCACGAGCCCTGGCAGCCGCCCCCCATGGGGCTGAAGCCCTGAGACTCGGCAGGCGCTCTCCAGCTCTCAAACTTCTGAAGATTGTTGAATGCAGCTCAGAGGGTCAGTAAGTTTGGCCACCCCGGCCTATGGCATAGTTACTGTACCTATCCTTGCCTCTAGTAAGACGGAGACTCTCATAACTAGGTGTCAGCTCCCTGACACCACAAGCTTTTCAGCCACTCAAGCACTCTCTTCTTAGCCATGCCAGCTCTAACTTCACCTTGCAGGTTGTCACGGAGTCACCGGGCGATGCTCTGGAACTACTCCATACGAAGCCAGGCAGGACTCTGGGGGAGCCTCCTCTCCGTGAGCATACTGTCTCCAGGGCAAGAAGCTTACCCAGTTCGGCCTTCCTGGGTCTGGCCTCGGAGCATTCAGCATCCCCTTCCACACCGTGCGCTTCCCAGAGCGAGTCTGCACAGGCGGGGCTCCTGGGGAAGCCAGAGGGTCCTGCACCCCAACTCCGCAGTCAGACGTGACTCAGCCAGCCAGCAAAACAGAAGGTTTATTAGATGGTCTAAAACAGCTTGTAGGTACAGAGACCAGGACCCCTCAGCTAGGTCCATCTTGGGGAGGTAGGGAGGCCAGAACACCTTTGGCCCTCCCTCCATTTCCCCAGCTAGCTCCAAACTAAACTTTCCAGCCCCTCCTCTGCCTTTGTCCCTTTCCCGGGCCAGGAGGTCACCTGATCTTTGTCCTCCAACACCTTCAGTTGGCACCTTTGTAGAGGAGGGGCCCAAGCCATTAGTTGCCAGGAGATAGTGTGGGCCATTCTCTGTGCAGCCAGTATCACAGGGGCCCTCTTGGTCTCTGCAACAATCACACACCCTGATCCTCCCACCTAGATACCTAAAAAATGCATAGGGGAAACTGAGGCACCCACACAGTATTCAGAGAAAACATTAAGAACATTCCCACTTCGTCATACAGGTTAACAAGAGGGGCACCCTAAGTCCCTTTGATGTAGTGTAGACATAGCCTTATTGTTGTGCAAGGCTAAACAATAGAGCCTTGAATTCCATCACCAGCCAAACTGAGTGGGGTAACAACTTCCCCTTGGCTGAATGGGCCATCACCGAGATACATTATCCCCTGGTAACTAAACTCCAAAGCCATAAAGCATACTTTCAATATAAATACATTATTCCTTAAATGTTGTCTGTACATACACCCCACAATGATTACGAATCTTGACAAGTTGAGCTTTCTGTAGAAAACTGACATGTTGCTCTTTATGGATAAATATTCTGTAAAACATGTTTGATGTAGTAAGTTTGTCAGGCCTGAGGTGAGACGTGTTTGCAAAGAACAGGGGACCCTTTGCCAAGGGGCCTCTGTGTCACAGGTTCCTTCAAGTAATAATGATAAAGGGCCAGATTTTAAAGTCAGTTTTAAAGTTTTAAACCTCCGCAATTTTCACTAGATTTTTGAAAGAGCTCAGCTCCCATTTAGGCCTCTTGATAAGAGCCAGATTTTTAGAAATACTCAGTACCCAGCATATCCCGGTATGACACTCAGGACTCACCATGCACCCAGCATACTAAGCTTTTTTTGAAAATCTGGCTCATAATTTGATGCCTAAATGGATTGTTGAATATTTTTGAAAATCTGGCCTGTGAAACAGAGGTGAACTCTCTACTGCTACTTCCGATTTTCAAGACCTTTAAAGGTTCTAAAGGTGTTATATTTCATGCATACATGCAGAGAAGTTAGATAAAAATACTGGTTGAACCTCTCTAGTTCAGGACCTGACTGGTAGCGAACCAGAACATTTGTCAAACAACGGGAAGTCAATGCAGAGTGCCAGCGGGTCTCCATAGGCGTGGGAAGTAGGGGTGGGGAGTGCTGCAGCACCCCCAGGCTTTGTGCCCTGTGTGGCTCCCCACCCGGGGGCCCCGCTACTGCCTGGGGTCCCAGCCACCGGCCCCCCGCCCGGGGGCTCTGAGACCAGGCCCCAGCCCCAGGTCCTCCCCCTCCCTTCTGGAGCTTGAACGCCGCGAATCAGCTGTTTGCAGTGCTCCAGAAGCACTGGGAGGGAGGAAGAGGAGTTGGTAAGCGCAGGGCTGCTGGTGGGCGGCAGAGGGGGGAGCATGGCGCCGGTGGATGCTCCGCACCCACTAATTTTGCCCCATGGGTGCTCCGGGGCTGGAGCACTGACGGAGTCAGCGCCTATGCTGGACCACGGATAGTGCTGGATTAGAGAGGTTCAACCTGTATTAAATACTCTTGCTGAAAGGTTTCATCATAACACTACCTTTTTTGTTAGAATTCAGAACAATAACACACAAGAACCCCAAAACAGAGAGAGACAAAGCAGGCTTCTCCCTAAAATGCAGAGGTATACCTCAGCCCATCTTACTCTAGGACAGAGGTGGGCAAACTACGGCCCACAGGCCAGATCCGGCCCACGGGCCAGATCCGGCCCACGGGACCGTCCTGCCCTGCCCTTGAGCTCCCAGATGGGGAGGCTAGCCCCCGGCCCCTCCCCGGCTGTCCCTGCCGCAGCCTCAGCTCGCCGTGCCGTCAGCGCTCTGGGCAGCGGGGCTGCGAGCTCCTGCTGGGTAGTGCAGCTGTGAGAGCTGCGGGGGCGTAGTGTATTAAATTGCTCCCCATAGGAATGTGCTACTTACTGAGCACCAGGACTGGCAGCCGTAAGTAGTACACCGTAAGTAGTACATTTCTATGGGGAGCGATTTAATACAC
Source organism: Terrapene triunguis (assembly GCF_002925995.2). Lineage (NCBI taxonomy): Eukaryota > Metazoa > Chordata > Testudines > Emydidae > Terrapene > Terrapene triunguis. The sequence continues at coordinate 1,866,810 of NW_020664540.1, read as the reverse complement.
TACACCTCAGGTAGGGAAGGCTGTGCCTCCCCAAACAGCCTGGCCCCCACCCCCTATCCGCCCCCTCCCACTTCCTCTCCCTGACTGCTCCCCTCAGAACCCCTGACCCATCCAACCCTTCCTGCTCCTTGTCCCCTGACTGCCCCTCCCGGGACCCCCTGCCCCTAACCGCCCCCCTGGGACCCCACCCCCATCCAATCCCCCCTGCTCCCTGTCCCCTGACTGCCCCAACCCCTATCCACACCCCTGCCCCCGACATGCCCCCCGGGACTCCCACGCCTATCCAACCGCCCCTGTTCCCTGTCGCCTGACTGCCCCCCGGGACCCCGAGCCCCTTATCCAACCCCCCCACCCCCTTACCATGCTGCTCAGAGCACCAGGAGTACACTGTAAGTAACACATTCCTACGGGGAGCAATTTAATACACTACACCTGGCCCTCCATACAGTTTTGGAACTGCGATGTAGTCCTCAGGCCAAAAAGTTTGCCCATCCCTGCTCTAGGATGACTCTCTGGAGACTGATTCTGATTGCACACTTCCCTACAAAGCCCTCTAGCCTGCAAGCATGACTAGGAAACCACTTACACATTAAAGTGATAGCTTGTAATTTTAAACACAGTTTTCAATACACCACTAAAAGGTGTCTAAAAATAATGCTTTTAAGGACATCAGGTCATCTTAATATCTTTCAGCAGGTGATTAAGGCCTTATTTCAAAGAAAATAAAAATTCATTTCACATATGTGACTGTGTATTTCTGAGAAATGGCTGAACTGTTTAACCTGAATCTTCCCCAAAATATTTATCTTGAGGCAGACACCCAGAATGGAAAGTTTCAGCTCAAATGGTTAAGTGTTGGCAGTTATAAGCAGGGCCTTATAATGGAAAGAGGTACTGCCCTTACTATGTTTTCCTGACAAGTGGCTGGTAAACTGAACTGTTAGACTGCATTTGTATTACTATTTGTTACCTGTATGGTTGCTATGGCAATCTACAGTAGAACCTCAAATATACGAACACCACAGTTAGGGACTGACCTAACTGGACACCATGTGAAACCGGAAGTAACCAATCAGGCAGCAGTGGAGACAAAACAAAATAAAAACAAATATTGTACTGTGCCTATATTGCATCTTAAAGGTAGGCACATCTGGGCTGCCTGTCCCCATCCCTATCCCCACGCTCGGGGCACCCCCTTACAGCTAGGAGTTGAAGACGGTGAGATTCTCAGGCAAAGCTGTGAGTCCCTGCTGTCAGCCCAAGACAGCCAGAGCAGAAGCAGCATTGGGGTCTACACTGCTTTCCTGTAAGCGGTGGGTGCTGTTTTCAGCTCCCCTCCCCCAGCTGAGACGGGGGCTGCTGTTTTCACCCACCTGCTGCTTTCACCACCACGCCGTCTCACCTCAAGCTTGCCTGGGTCCTGCGAAAGACGCTGCCTGCAAGGAAGCTGACTAGCTGCCTCTGGAAACTGTCCCGGAGTGTGAACTGCTGGAGCCGGAGTTACGAACATTTCAGAGTTACAGACAACCTCCATTCCCGAGCTGTTCGTAACTCTGAGGTTCTACTGTATCCATAACCTATGGCAGTGGTCCCCAACCTTTTTGAGGCCAGTAGCACATTCATGTTTTCAGAAGAGTGTGGCGGGCGCCAACAATTTTTCAAGGCTTATTTTGTATTTGTACATTAAATAATACGAAAAACATCATATTTAATATTACATAATATATGAATCCAGAGAGAAGAGAGAAGCCGGAGAGAAGCCACAAGGACAGAGAACACCGGCGCCCGCAGCCCCGGAGTACTCTGTCCCCAGCAGGCACGGGGCCCCGGCTTCTCTCCCCTGCTGGGCACTAGGCGGGCCCCACACCTGCCGGGGACAGAGAACACTGACACCCACAGCCCCGGAGTTCTCTGTCCCCGGCAGGCGCGGGGCTGCGGCTTCTCTCCGGCTTAAGCCGCGGCCCCGTGCCTGCCAGGGACCGAGAACTCTGGCGCCCGCAGCCTGCAGCCCCAGAGTTCTCTGTCCCCGGCAGGTGCGGGGCTGCAGCTTCTCTCCCCTGCTGGGCACTAGGCGGGCCCCACGCCTGCCGGGAACAGAGAACACCGCGCCCGCAGCCTGAGTTCTCTGTCCCCGTCATGCGCGGGGCTGCGGCTTCTCTCCCCTGCTGGGCACCAGGCGGGCGCACATAAATGCCCCAGTGGGCGCCATGGCGCCCGCAGGCACCGCGTTGGGGACCACTGACCTATGGCCTTTGTCACAACTGGTCTCCTCCTTTTACTTTTTGTCCTGCTCTATTGTAAATGCTACCCCCTTCATATTTATATATATTCACTCATCTTTCAGGGGACTGACTCATACTTTGCCATTTGTTGTAAAATAAATGTAGAGCATGGAATAAGCATCTAAATAGATACAATAACAGATGTAAAACAATATATTCGTTCTGGCCAAGATTTTCTAAAGTGATTAGTGATTTTGGGTGCCCAACTTAAGCTACCTTAAAGGGCCCTGAATTTCAGAGGGTGGGTGCTCAGCACTGTCTGAAAACTGAGACTCTTTAAGCTGGCTCAAGTTGGGCACCCAAAAATTGAAGCACCCAAACTCTAGCCACTTTTGAAAAATCTTGGCCTCTTTTCTTTCTTTCTTTCTTTTTTTTTGGTAGTCCCTGAGCTTTCTTCTTCTGCCACACCCTTCCTTAGTTTAGATGTTCAGCTGCTGACAATAGGTGTCTCTCCTGTTGTACTGCATGCTGATCTTTTGAGGTAATAAAGAGTTCTCTTGCATTTTATAGGCATGTTTAGTCCATTGACACCAAATGCAATAGCTTTTTCAATAAGATTTGGATCAAGGTGGACTGTGCATTATGTCACCTCAGATAGTGTGTATCTGGTTATGTTTTTAAGGTGGAGTCTTGTGTAATTTCTCTTTACTATTTGTGTTCTATTTCTGGAGGGGATGGTATCTAGTAATTTGAACATAGTATTGAGTGTCAGAACTATAATGTGCCCTGACAGATCATGATACAGGATCTAGCCCTTGGATCATAAATACTTCAGGGCAGAGATTATGTCTTTCTATGTGTTTGTACAGTGCCTGACGCAGTGGGACCCTGATCTTGACTGAGCCCTTTGGGTGCCACCATAATAGCAGTAATAAATAACAATAATAAGGGCTTCAGCTACCCACACACGTGAATTGAGTGCTCCCTCACCCCCTCTTCCCAGGCTGAACACTGACTCTCCACTCTGCACCTGCATTTAGTAATGGGCCTGAGCCATAGAGTTTGGTGTGTCTGGTAGATCAAGTGGCAGGGTCTAGCCCTAAGACAAGATGTAACAAGTGAAAGCAACAAACAAAGCAACCTCCTCAGTGTGGAAAGTACACTTGGGCTCACTTTCTGTTGTTTGGATATGATTTTTAAATTTAGATTTGTTGTTTTTCCCTTTCCTTACATTAACTAACCTCATCTGCCTCTCAGTCAAGCATATATATATATATATAGATAAATAGATGGGTTGGGTGTAACTGCTGCCTTATATTCAGGATAACTGTAAAGAAGCTCTAGTAAAGAAGTGGCTGAAAGAAGAGTAATAGCACCCAAAACATGGGCCCATGAAGAATCTTCAGTAGAAGGCAAACCATGCCCTCCAATGTGTTTCAAATGCTGGGGGTAGGGTTTGATTGATGGAACTGTGAGTTCTTGTGTGTGAGACAGAGAGAGAAAGACAGCACAAGGACACACACACACACACACACACACACACACACAGCTGGTAGTACAACCCTGAGAAAAGCCTAGAAAAAGCTTTTGATGTGTGCTGGCTGACAGATGTTTGATCCTGTGAGCAAGGAAGCTGCCTCCTGTTGTTTGCTTCCTCCTGGATTCCAGGAATCAGAAATTTCTCCATTCATTGTAAATACACAAGAATGGATCAAAGGTATCAGACTCCATTATCAATTTCTTTTCTGGCTGGGAACCAGTGCAGCTCAATCTGCACTCAGATGCTTTCTGTGCAACCTATATAGAAGAAAGTGGTCACTTATTCTCACTGCAAAGGGAGAGGGAACTCAGCCTTTTTACAGTGGCTACAATATGACACTCAGGCACTTCCAGCACAATGTGATTCATCGTTTTGTCTGCTGCAGGCAGTCTTTTGTTTCCTGTAGGAAGTGCCCTCGTTTGGGGCAGCAATAGATCACTTTCTGCTGTGGGCTCTCTCTCATCTTTTGTCTTCGGCACAGGTGGCTGGCCCTTTTTGGCAAGACCCGAGAGTGCTCTGTGCAGCTCACGGATTCTCTTTCCAGTTCGGTATCTGCTGTGTCTTTTTTTATATCACAAGGACATTTCTTCTTTGAAGCAATAATCCATGTGCTTTGTTTGCTGGCTGCTGTGTTTTCCAGTTTGATGGAAGTGGGTTTCATGGGGGGTTGAGGGGAGGGAAGGATTCTGTTTCTGTGCTGCCATCCCTCAGTACTGTATAGAGATCTTAAATAATTTAATTCCTCTCATGCAATTACCGCCTTACTACTGTAGGAACCTCCATTTCAGCTGTTTATTTTGTATTTTTCAATTCTGCCCGACATTCTCCTTCACTTAAGCTGCAGGCACATCTTATCCCCTAAATCCCAAGAGCATCGTGAAGGAAACAGGGCACCGCCTAATATGATATTTTCTATACACAACTGGAATGCATGACACACTTCCCAGAATAAACTGCAGTATCCAGCAATTACTGCATTAACTTGCGTGAAGGGGAGTAGAGTCCTAGCTTTTCAGCTTCCATGAGTGCTTTGCCAGCTAATCAGACTTTCAAGTCTGCTTACTGAAAGCAGCAGGGATTCTACTCCTTTAATTACCTCACCCCCTCACAAAACAAAAATAGTAAATCTAATCAAACAGATGTACCTTAATGGCATGTTGGCGACTGCTGCTCTTAGATAGTGGGCCTGGTTCTGTGCTCATCAGAGTCAAGTGGCATTCTGCCTTTGACTTTGTTGGGAGCAGGATTGGTCCCAACAGTTTATTTAGATGGAGAACTCAGCTCCAAGTTTCCTTTCTTTTCACTTCACTTCTCCTGCTGGATCTGCATACCTGTTAGGGGCTCAGTCCTGTAAAACTTCCAACTCCCATTGACTCATGTCAGAATGCCATGCATGGGAGGAGAGCTTGCTGATCAGATCACAAAGGAACTGACTGATGTTTATAAGGGTGATGATATGTCTTTGGCCCTGGACGTTAGCCAATAATTGTTAAATTCTTATGTCTGAGATATCTGATAAAGAGTTAGGGCTTGTCTACACTTAAACTGCTGCAGCAGTGCCTCTGTAGTGCTTCAGTGAAGATGCTACCCATGCTGATGGAAGGGCTTTCTCCTCGGTGTATGTAATACAACTTCCTAAGAGGTGGTAGCTATGTTGATGGGAGAAGCCCTCCTGTTGACATAGTGCTGTCTACTTCAGGAGTTAGGTTGATATAACTGCGTTCCTCAGGGGTGTGGATTTTTCACACCCCGAATTACATAGTTACATTGACATAAGTTGCTAGTGTAGACCAAGCCTTAGACAGCATGCTACCAGTTTAAAAAATAAAAAATAAAAAAAGAGTTTGTAATTCTGCAACAATAAAATAAAATAAACTGAAACCGATTTATATTCATGGTCCATGCTAAGTGAATTTCTAAACCGTAATTCAGCAGCATAAATGCGGGAAAGTAATTTAGATCTTAAAAATTCTTTGAAAAACACAGATGGTGCAAGGAACAGAGCAAAGGGTATTGTTAAGAAGTAAGAGGTTTATGTTAATAATGTCCCTTTACAAATATTATGAATCTAAAATTTTAGCCAACCTGAAGGCAGCCTGTGACTTGGATCATTTAGCTATTTACACCCTTAGAAGAGGGTACTCATCACGTTTTGCCAGCACAGTCATTAGTATGTGGAAAACTGGGCAAACCGACTAGGAAGCCTAGCCTGAAAATTTGGTCCAATCCAAAGTTTCTGTCTAATCTGCACTGGCAAAGCCAAGCATAGAAATGGAGATTTCATTCCTCAGGGAATCTCAGCAAGAGGCAGAATTTAGCCCATGGTTTGTGCCCACATGGTCAATTCAGTTAGTAACAATGATAGCTAACAGCACTGGACTCTTATGATAACTTGGATTACAAATTTACCCTAACTGTGAGCTCAACTGTAAAAAGTGAATGAAAGTTCATAAGGTGTCACAATAAGTTATACCAATAAATGATAATGGGAAAGTTCGCAAATGAGAGCAAGAAAAACTGAAATAGTCTAAACAAAAAGGCCTACTGATATAATTCAAGGACTGTTTTAAAATCGTGCCTGGTAAACAAGAACAAAGTATGAGACAAAAAAAATCAACAAACCAAGATTGGTGTGTCAGAAATTAGGCCTAGTTGATGGACCAAATAATGAGAAGACAGGCTATTCCATCCATCACTTCCTTTTGGCAGTCCTTAAAGAAAGAGACTTAAAGAAAAATTGACTATAGAGTGAGCTTCACTATCGTGGCTGCCAACTCCAGTCTCCTGGGACCCTGGATCTTCTTCAGCCAATCCTGAAAGATGTCCCAACCAGACCGGGCCAAAGAGTCGGAGCCAGCTGACATTACCACCTCCACCAGCTTTGACTAAATCCCAAATGCTACCTGGGATGTGAGACATATTGTCTCCACCCCCCAACACTTGTGTATCCTTTTCCTTCCCTACCCTTTTTCGTCTCTCTCCTATCCTTGTTTTTCCTGCTGCCTACTAAGAGTCTGGCTTAGTTTGCCAAGATGACATATTTTGAAATGCTGCCATAAGCCTGTGACCAGAAAGAGGCAGCTAAAAGCAATGCCCTGAACAGCCTGATGCTGGTATGAGTTTGGCAGCTTTTGGAGTAGCTGATCAGAGCCGGCGCAGTGGCCATGTTTCTCTATCAGTGAGATTGCAAGCAAAAAGACAACAAAGAGCAGCTGCATTTTCTGTCTTTGCTGCTCTTTTCTCTGCCCTTTTGCATGTGTTTGTCTTGGTTTGTCTTCTAGGAAATGAAATCAAACTTTAACAAAGCAGCAATAACAACAGCTCCAGTCCATCTTGACTAACGACTTCTCTTTTCCACAAAAGGACAGTTATTACCATCTTTAATACTATCTAAAAGACTGTCAAACAAGGGTTTTTTCCTTCAAAAAACTCTCTCCAGCTATGGGGAAAGGGAACAAATAACGTTGAAATAAAAGCCTCACTTAATATTTGACATTTCAAGTGCTTTAAGTGTTTCCCCTCTTTTCTGTATCTTTAATAAAAGGTTTAAAAAATTCATAGTACATTTGTCATTGTACTAAGCAGGCTAAAGTCTCTCCATACCAACCTCTGAACCTTGTTTAAAACTGTTTAATGTTGGCCAGTAACTAAGGGTAGGTCTATGCTGCAATAAAAGACCCTCCACATGGCCATGGCTGGCCCAGATCAGCTGACTCAGGTGCTTGGGTCTTGAACCGTGGGGCTAAAATTGCTGTGTAGGTGTTTGGGCTCAGGCTAGAGCCCAGGCTCTGAGACCCTCCCCACTCACAGGGTTTCAGAGACTGGGCTCCAGCCCAAGCCCAAACATCTACACTGAAATTTTTAGCCCCCTGAGTCAATTGACCTGAGCTCTGAGACTCAGTGCTGCGGGTTTTTTATTGCAGTATAGCTATACCAAGAGTTATGTTAATACCTTTAGCCCATATATTCCATCTAATTTAATACAACTCTTGCCAGTGATTAAGGCTCATATGTGGTTTTCTTCCTGTACCTGATTTGGTGCATTTTTTTTGGTAGTGTTGACAGGACCCCTTAACTGTGCCAGTGAAACCAGTTTGGTTGGCCCTTCCTCCTCACAACTATGTGTATAGTAGGAGAGGCCAGGGAGCGCTGTCCCATGAACTGCTGTTGCCATTGTCTATGCCTGTTCTCTAGGCCAGGAGTTCTAACAACAAAATTTGTGGTGACTCTTGCTGGTGGCTGCTCTGACAGTTTTTCCTAAACTATGAAGCTTGAGCCTTAGCATCTCGGGGCTGAAGCCAAAGCCCGACCCCCAGCACCCCAGGGAAGATAGGTTGGGAACTCACCAGCCACCTGCGGAGTGCTAGATTCCTCTGGCATTGTGCACACCAGCCCCACGTGTCTCCAGAGGTGCTGCCCGGAGCCCCTGAGGAGGCTGCATAGTGCAAGGTGCTGATCCTTGCTGGTAGCACCAGTGCAAACACCAAGGAGCAACAGCTGGATGCTGCAGGGAGTGGCCGCTGCATTCTCTCTCTCCCCCTCCCCCGCCCATGCTTTGGAGGCTGTCGTGGCCACAAAAAATCCACTGATGGATGCACACAGCCTGGGTGGCCGCATTTGAGAAATGCTGCTCTAGGCTCGATTCTCCATTGCCTTGCACCTTGTGTAGTCCTCTACATCTGTGCAAAGTTGATGTAACAGGCTACTATTCTGAACTGATAGCAGTTAACTTACTTTGCACCGGTGTAAATGATTACACAAGGTGCAGCAGGCTGGAGAACCAGGCCCTCCCTCTCATACTGAGGCAGAGTGGGATAGCTGCCCCCATCTTCTCGGAATACAATGATACAAACACAATTAGGCAACTGTGATAGGTACAGATGCACAAATGAGGTTATGTTGTGGAAAAAAAGCTGCTGTGTGGCTGCAGCTTCAGGGTGTTTGTTGTAAATAGGTCAGATGAGAGTGTCATAAAAATAGGATTGTACTTGTACCAGAGAGAGCGCCTAGGACATGCCATGATCAAACATACTCAAGCACAAAGAATTGTTTAAAAAAGTTCACATCTTTCCTATTTAGAATTGCATCAATTCTCATGTTTAACCTCACTCCATCTCTGTGACACTGTTTTAGAGCTACATATAAAGAACCAAGGCTGGACATTTTCCAACTGAGTATTTTTCTTTTGGAAAATGCCGAATAGTTGCAAGTTTTGTGGAACCATGTCAATTTTGATGAGATTTCATTTAGAAAGAAAAATTGGGGGGGAGGGGGGAGAAAGGAGCATTTCAGGAAGGTCGAAATAGAACTTGTTGATCTTTTTGGCGCAGAGCATTTGATTTTCCATTTAGAAATGACTTTTCATTTAAATTTTTAAATATAAAATAATATAAGTCAAAATCAGAATGAAATATTTTGATAGATCGAAAACAATTGGCTTTTTTTTTTAATTTAGTTTCACAAAAAGTTTGTTTTTTTCTTTTCATTCCATTTTACAGTGGAAAAAATATCAAAATATCAAAATTTCCCATTAAACTAAAAAATCCAGTTCCCATTCCACTCTAGTTATGTCCTTATTCTCAGCAACTGCTGCAGGTACCTGGTAACTCTTGATGAGGTGAGTTCAGGTACAAGTTGATCCTCCTTGAACAGCAAGTTCCTTTTCATTTGAGGAGAAAGCATTTGTTTGACCAGTTTTACCATTGGTATTTCTTTTTAGCCATAAATATGGGGCACAGAACAGATGTTATAATTGTACTGACTTGGCTCGGATAAAATCAAAATCTATCTAGCCGCTATTGATCTCCTGAACTTTCTGCCCAGATTTTGCCACTCTTAGATTTTCTTCTTGACCTCTAAAAAAATAAAAATACTATGTTACATAATTTTGTGTACAAATGATTTACAAAAGCAGATCTGCCCTTAGGCTGCTCACTCAGTTCTAGGAGGAATGAATGTCAAGCATACTTGACAGACCTCTAACTGCTGATTCTGTATGCAACAAGCTTTGACAAGAATTGGTCATTCGGCAATCTGTGGGAGTGTGGGCTCTGGTCTAATGGGAAATGAGAGACAGAAGAATGGGTGTTAGTGGTTTGAGATCACAAGCGGGCACTAAGTGTGGTGTATTGACTACTGTGTTGGAATTGCACAATGTGATGTGATGTGTACCTCACACAGGCCCTGAAAGGGTTAATGAGGGTCTGAGAAGCCAATTACAACACCTGGTGGGGGGAGAAACCAGAGACCCAGGCTAAATTAGAGTTTAAACCCCGCTGCGGAAGTGATTATAAAGGAGCAGAAAAGGGGGCTGCAGGGAGAGGAAGGAACTCTGTAATCACGCTCTGGGACTAGAGAGTAAGGAGACCAGATGGAGAGACAGAGATAAGCCCTGGGATCCTCACTTGAGTAAAAGAGACTGGCAAGTGGCCAGCAGTGACATAGAACAGCCAATGGAGTGGAGCAGGCTCTGGTGGGAAGTACTGGGAAGCCCTTGCAAAAGGTGTTCCAGGGAGAGAGCTCGGAGAGGGATGTAAAGTCAGGCCCAAGGAGGATGCAAGGAGGTTTTTGTTCATACTTTTTGGCTTGAGGTTTTGTTGGGGAAATTGCAGGGGAGGGTCCTGAGAGTACCAACTCTGAAACAAAGGTGAAGTTAGAGCGGTTGTAGGGGAGAAGGCCTGAGAGAGATTGGGAACAAAGAAGTTCAGGGAGGCAGCAGCAAGGAGTTGTGTGGAGCAAACCTTGGCTCCTGGTTATAGGGTCCCTCTGGTGGAATCTGGTGTAATGACAGGCTCCCCTACTAGCCACAGGAGAAGCCCATCCTCATGTAAGGGGATAAGGACATTGGAAAGCCCTCAGAGAAGCATTGAGGTGGTGCTAAAGACCTTGTGTGAGGACATTTGGTTGGACTTCCTGTTACTCCAAGAGGGGTGGACTAAATTGTGACCTGGCCAGAGGGCTGAGTCACTGAAGAAGTGGTCCACTGGAGGACCAGAGTGGCTGTCAGCAGGGGGCACCATCTGGGGAGAGACATGCACTTTAAGGGGGGTTAAGAGGTGTGTGGGGTTTACTGGGCCTGCTTGCAGGGTAGGGGGCTTGATAGGGAAGCTTGTGAGCTGCAGTCTGTTTGCAGCTAACCAGCCTACAGTAAGATGGAGTGAAGTGTGCTGTGCTGCCTGAAGGAGTAGCTGGCTTTATCTCTTTCTCTGTTTTTTGGGATTCTTGTGTGTTCTCACTCTGAATTTTAAAAAAAATATAGTGTTGTGTTGCACTGCACCCTTCTAGCAAGAGTTCTGTGCCACAAATATAACATCAAACACACCTGAGCTTGAGTCCTCTCTCTAATGTGGCTTTATCTGTGGCCTTGGGCAAGTCAGTGTCTCTCTGCTGTGGTTTTCCCAACTGTGAAATGGGACTAATAAAGGTGCAGGCATAAGGAAGGGGTCTAAGGTGTCCACCTGCAAACTTGCCATGTAAAGAAAATCTTGTGCTCCTGCATCTCCACACAGGGGAAGAGACAGGCCAGATTGATGGAGTACTGTCTATAAGGAGCAGGCAGCAGAGCATTACTTATTTGGTTGAGGACAGAGCAGGGTAGATAAAGGGGATATAGAGATCCACAGGGAAGAAGACAGATGGAGAAGGTCTCACTTTGCCTTCGCTCTTCCACAGCCGCTTGCTACTTGTTGCAAAGATCCTGTCCTGCATTTCAGATACCGCTGGTTGTGATGAATGTGGAAAGGAGAGATAAATCCTTCCTGGGTTATTTTTTTTTTTAATTCCCAAAATCTGGGAGTATTTTAATGTTGTTAAATTATTTATTTTGATGAACAAGAAAATATTTTTAAAAGTTCCTGGCCCCTGCTTTGCACAGATTTCATGCTTCTTTAGAAACACATCATATAATGAAGACCAACCCAGCAGGTATTCTTCACCCTTTGATTATATTAATCATAATTATACCTAGCTCTTTGCATCAGTAGAAATCAAAGCGCTTTACAAAGGAGGTCAGTGTCATCATCCCCATTTTACAGAGGGGAAAACTAAGCCACAGGGAGAGTAAGTGACTTGCTCAGTGTCGTGCTGTAGGCCAGTGGCAAAGCTAGAAATAGAACCCAGGTCTCCTGAGGCCTCATCCAGTGCACTATCCACTAGGCCACATGTCTCCCATAACCAGCCACTCCCTTAGGACAGTGAAAATACCCTTCTCTTCCCCTGACATCCCTCAAGAAAATCCATTGCGAAGAGATGAGCTTTGCAACGTGCCCCAAAGGTCATGTTTGGGAAGTTTCAGACAAAGGGACGTGGGAGGATGTGAGTTTCTGAGCAAAGAATACCTCTGCTGATGTCGTTTGCAGCAGTATCATGTGGGGAGAGGCCAACACTCGGGTCCCAGGTCATTTAGGGCTTTCTAGCTCAAACCCAGATATAGCTGGAAACCCACAGGCAGCCAATGCAGATCCCTGAGTATCAGTGTAATGTGTTTACAGTGAGATGCACCACTTAACAAGCAGCTTCAGTTTCCGAGGCGAATTAAAGTGCATACCAAATAGAGTATACTGCAGTAGTCTAATAATGAAGCAATAGAGGCATGGAACATGGTAATGAGATCCACAGACAAAAGAAATGGTTTATATAACCTCTTGTCCAGATGTTGATAAACAAGACCACCCTAGCCACTGCAGTACATAACCACCAATTGGGAATTTAATCAGATTGTTAACTTCAGTAACAAATGATATATGGACACTCTTAGGTATACTCTTTCCCAGTTCGTCCATTTATACTTCCCAAGCAAACACCACCACCTCTGTTTTATTTAGGCTGAACACAGTATCGAGTAATTGCAGCTGGAGGGGTTGGCTCAGTGATCTAAGCATCGGTTTTAAACACCCAGACTACATGGCACCACACCTTCAAACTCAGACAGGTTGAACTCAGCGCTTCGTTGTTCTCAGGCAGATACATTGAACTGCCCTAATTTTAACACGTCTGGGGCTTTTGGGTGTTTTTCTGGTGTTTTTCTTGTCAAGAAGAAGATTTTTGGGGTCTTGGAGTTTCCTGTTTGGAACGGAAATTGGGGATACAGAATCAGGGTATTTTCTTAGTGTAATCTGTTTATGTACAATATGTACACAAGCCCTGTTTCCTTGAATGGCATGGTAACAAATGACATGCAGGAAACTGTTCCTTGGAGGAACCTCAGGTAAGGCCCATTAACCCCCTATGCACATATTTACTCTGATAGCAGTGTAACCAGTTATACTTTTTACATTGATACTTTGTTCTTCAGTAAAATTGCTGGTGTCTTAATGGGAGACATGTAGCCATATGCTGAGGGAAGGAGGAGGTCAGCCCAACACAAATTGCCATAGCAATGCTGGAGGCAAGCTGATTGAGGGCTTCTATTTCCTGTTATCCTTGCTTTTCAAGCCAGCTTTGGACCCACAATTCCAGCTAAGACACATAGCTGTTTTGCAAGCCAACACAGGTACCAGTGATGTAAGGGATTGAATTTATAGCTGAAATCAGTTCTTTCCATTAGTACATCAAATGGCTATAAGGCATCCTTGGCAATCACAACAGCCACTCCAGCAGAATTGAAATAAAAACTGAAAGAGACTTGCTCTGGAATAATTTATGGTGACAACGAATAGCTCTTTAGTAACCAGTATAGAGCAGGGGTGGGAAAACTTTTTGGGCCGAGGGCCACATCTGGGTGCAGGGCTGGGGCAGGGGGTTGGGGTGCGGGAGGGGGTGTGGTGTGCAGGAAGGGACTCAGGGCAAGGGATTGGGACAGAGGAGGGGTGTGGGGTGCATGAGGGGGCTCAGGGAAGGGGGTTTGGGTGCGGGAGGGGGTGTGGTGTGCAGGAAGGGACTCAGGGCAAGGGATTGGGTCAGAGGAGGGGTGTGGTGTGCAGGAAGGGACTCAGGGCAAGGGATTGGGACAGAGGAGGGGTGTGGGATGTATGAAGGGGCTCAGGGAAGGGGGTTTGGGTGCAGGAGGGGGCTCAGGCAAGGGGTGCAGGAAGGGTGCAGACAGCGGGAGGGGGCTCAGGTCAGGGTTTGGGGTGCAGGAGGGGTGCAGGGTGCGGTAAAAGGCTCAGGGGGTTGGGGTGCACAGGGGTGCAGGGTGCAGCAGGGAGCTCAGGGCAGGGGGTTGGGGTGCAGGAGGGGTGTGGGGTGTATGAGGGGGCTCAGGGCAGGGAGTTGGGGTGCAGTAGGGGTGCATGGTGCAGGCAGGGGGCTTGGGGTGGGGTGCAGGAGGGGTTCGGGCTCCAGGGTGGCAGTGGTGCGCACCGGGGCCAGGGCAGGCTCCCTGCATGCCTGCCCTGGCCCCACACCGCGCTGCTCCAGGAAGTGCTGTGGCCCCTGGGGGGGGGGGAAGGGGCGCAGGGCTCCGAGTGCACTGCCCTTGCCGTGCCTCCAGGTACCTCCCCCGAAGCTCCCTTTGGCTGCGGTTCCGCGTTCCTGCCCAATGGGAGTTGCGGGGAGCGGTGCCTGGAGGCAAGGGCAACACACAGAGCCCTCTGCCCGCCCCCCCCGCCCGGGAGCCGCAGGAACTTGGTGCTGGCCGCTTCTGAGAGTGGTGCAGGGCCCGTGGCGCCACGGTGGGCAAACCTGTGGGCCGGATCCAAAGCCCCGAGGGGCTGGATCCATCCCGTGGACCGTAGTTTGCCCACCCCTGGTATAGAGGGTCTACATCTACATTGTACAAGTTTTTTGGCCTTCAAAAGTTTTTTGGCCTACTGATAGTCCAACAGCTTCTATAAAATGGAGGGGATGGTTTACAGGTCTAAGCATCAGGTTTGGCATAACTGCATTGCTTAGATCCACAGATTTACTTGGAAAGGTAAATTCAGCCCTTCATTCTTCTGTGGGAGATAAACTGATTAGCAGTTTGGATTGTTCTTAAGAATCATAGTAGTTTTATTTTGCAGATGCTCAATGTGCTATAAAGTTAGCTTGTTGCAATAATGCATGCCACCATTTTCCTTATTTCCTGGACTGTAAACTCTTCAGTGTAGGGCTGATGTCACAACTTCTATATGTGGCATATATCTTTTGTGTCTGGTCAGTGACTTAGCTGTTGACTTCAGGAGTCCTGTGATTTTTTAGGTCTATGAAGTGCTTCTTCTCAAAACCAGAAGAGCTCTCGTTGTAATGCATAAGACTGAAAAAAGAGCTGTCTTAAAAAGTAACAATACCAAATAATTGCAATAGTGCTGCAGTAGAACCTCACTTATCCAAAGGCCTCAAAGGATATCCAAAACATTTGGGTAAACAAAGTATCAGATGAAAAGAGGAACAGGCCACCTGGAGTAAGACCTGGGTCCCCTCCTGTGAAACACAGTGAAGAAAATGCCAGATGGCTTTTCATAGTGACTGGTTTTAAAGATGCCGTATTCTGGGCAACACCAGCGTATCTGTACATGTCACAGGGGAATGACTGGACTTTAATTTCCACACAGAGCAGAACCTCAATATTGTTACAGCAAAAAGTCTTGAACATTAGGGATCATTGATGGGTAAGCATCCATGATTAAATTCTCCATAGGAAGAGTTAAAGATGCCATGCAGTAACCACCTTCAGAGAGTCATTAAGAGTATTTTATGGGTTAAAACAACCTTTCTTCCTCTTAGACTTTTCGGCGTTTCCTGTATGTTGCACAAAAAAAAGGGCTAAAGGCCAGGCCACCTTTCTAAATGATGCAGTACAACAGGAGCCTTGCACTAGTGGTTTCCCAGGTGTAAAGTACAGCAGCTGAGGGAGGAAAACAGGCACAGAGTGTGTTAAAGTAGGTGGATCTGTTTGAGAGAGAGACAGAGGCCCAAGGACAGTTGCTTCTTGTGACAGGGTAATCAGGTATTTCTGAGATTTGTGCTGAGATAGGATAATAATCAATCATAAAATACATTTATGTAATACTGTTCTTTCCAATGTATTCTAAAGCTCTTTGCAAACTAAAGAAGCTGAGACTATACAGGGGTCACTTAATTTACCCCGGAATTGCAGCCATTTGTAGTGTGAAATGCAACATATTTTTTAACAGTGCCCAGTAACTCTACAAAAGCAGGAGGTCTCAAGTTTGAATCACAGCAGACATACCTTTATGTAGTAGGCGAAAATAATTCCCTACACACAGTGGTTCCCTTCTATTTTAAATTTCTATGAATAATGTATCCATATGAAAATGCAAAGAGAATTATCAGTTTCAGACTGATTCTGTTCTCAGGGGCGGAATGGAGTTCTACCAGTGCAGTACTACTCCAGAAGGTGATGTAGTAGCAGAGTACCAATCTAGCCTACTCTCTCCTCACTGCACCTCTATGTGTGCACATATACTACATATTGTGCTGCATAGTTTTTGCTGTTGTTGCCCCACAGACCATCATGTTGCATCCTATATTGTTAATCTGCTGAGTAACATTTTAAATAAAGGGAATGCTTATGTCTTATTAGACATTATTGAATACTGAGCAGTGACAGCACAATGCTGTTGTAGATACTTTTAATTATGTATAAAGACCACAAAAGACTATAATTTATATCAATTTATTATGACTAACTATAATGGTAGGCGAATTGAAAGCTGAAATCAAGCAGGAAAGGGGTCTAGGTCAGGAATTCTCTGATAAACAATGGATTGAAATATGTAACCAAATACATAACCTTCATTAATTGGAAGATACACATCCTATAACTATAATCACATACATGCACTGGGTATCTCCAAAATCTCTATATAAAATTATAGTAACTATGATGATAAATATAATATTGAATCAGAGAATCTCAGGTCCTATCATAATTCTGGGATAAAGTTTCTAAAAGTTTTCTTGGGAACTCATAATTTATGCCAACCTCAAGTTTGCTTTATGATGGTGTCAGAGACGCAACACACCATTCTGGCAGAGAAAGGGTTAATACAGACTCCAACAAGAAGCAAGGCTAGGACTCACCTGCAGCTGCAGTTATAAAAAGGTTTTGCAGTCAGAAAATGAAAAGGGGCCCAGGGCTGAAGGATGGGAAGTGAGCCTTCTCCCATAGAATTTTGTGTGCTGAAGGTACCTGAGAAGAACTGTAATATGGTCAGTGAGCAAAAGTCACCAGCAGTCAATAGGGAATTTCAGTGGGATTGACTGAATCATACTATCCCTTAAACTTTGTTTTGCGCAGAGTTGCATTAAGAGGCAAGTTATATCTGTATTTGAGGGCTTTTGAGGATAGAGGGAAATGGTCTGTGGGTGAAGTTTACAGGGGATGAATAATCAAAGATCACACACACACACAGAGCTTAACCTCAACCAAAGCATCCTGTGTCACTTCTTAACAGGATGGCCCTAACTAACATGAATGCTAGGTGAAACATCTACACACTTGCTTCATGATCCGTCTGACCTTTCTGTAGAGAGATGCAAAATTAAATTCACTGTCTGCTGTTAGGAGTTGAAACACTGGTGGAAAGACACTGTCCCATCAGTGAAAGGATAGATGAAGTTCTGTAGATACTTGTCTTCCTCTGATGAAAGTTACCTGTATAGCCCTTCTTTCAGGTGTTGCTGGCAGAAAGAAGGGTTGGGTTTGATATCTTGGGGGGGGGGCCCTCTTAAAATTACAAAAAAAACCCAAACAATTTAACCCCCCCCCCCCACCTGTAAATACCTAAACCTGAATACCTCTCTTGGGCACCCTGAATAGGTAATACCTATACACTGGTAAGCACAGAATCTGTGTACAACACATACAAAAAAACCCTTTTATTAAGGGGACACGAAGCACAGCATTAACTTGGAGAAACACAGTAACAGTGAATTAACAATATAGAGATAATAAGTATAACACCCACACTACAGAGTATTTTTGGCAGCAGTCTTCACCGGTTTCCCCACCTGCTGGTGTGAATGTGGAATGAACAAATATCCCTTTAACACACCACTTTCCCCCTTCCTTCTGCTGTACCGCACTCACGGTTTGTTGTCAGAGGTTACCGAAGTCCCAGAGTCCACGGGTACATTATGGTGGTTTCACTTGCGGCCTCCGGTGGAGGAGATGAGTGCTGCCTGACTTCCATGGCAGGTATCATCTCTGCAAAAGAGCTCTGCTCAGGAGGTCTCTTCTTCAGAGGACTCTTTCTTTCCAGAGCCCTCAGTGCTTAAAGTGTGAGGGATTGCCAGGGGACACAGGCCTGACAAAAACCCCAAAACTAAACATACTTTAAGTCTTGTCTTATCAAAGCTGCTACTCTCAGATTATGATAGACCCCTCCACTTTTTTCAAATCACTTTCAGCACTGAGATGGAGCTGGGCAAATAATTAATTGTTCAGTCAGAAAACTGAACAATCAAAACATATATTCTGTTTGGTTCTGAAAATATTCAAAATGTGTCAACAACTTGGAAATGTCTGTTTCAGGCCAGCAAACAGCCTGTGTGTCCGTGTCCCCTATAAGCCAGTGGTTAGGGTTCTTGCTGGAATGTAGGAGACCCCAGTTTGAATTCCCACTCTTGAGCAGGCAGTTGAACTCAGCTCTACTAGTTCTATGGTGGGCAGCCTAATTACTAGGCTATTCTGGGATAGACTGCTCTCAATCTCTCCTGTAGAAGCTGTGTATAACTACTTATTAGAGCAGCAACTTGACCTTGGTTCTCCCCCGCCAGGTGAGTACCCAGACAGGTTAGATCTTGGGAGACAGACCTGTCCTCGCTTACAGACAACCCCCCAACCTAAAGCAAATACTCACCAGCAACCACACATCACTGAAGAAAAACACTGACCCAGGAACCTATCCTTGTAACAAAGCCCGATGCCAACTCTGTCCACATATCTATTCAAGTGACATCATCATAGGACCTAATCACATCAGCCATACCATCAGGGGCTCGTTCACCTGCACATCTACCATTGTGATATATGCCATCATGTGCCAGCAATGCCCCTCTGCCATGTACATTGGCCAAACTGGACAGTCTCTACGCAAAAGAATTAATGGACACAAATCTGACATCAGGAATCATAATACTCAAAAACCAGTGGGAGAACACTTTAACCTGTCTGGTCATTCAATGACAGACCTGCGGGTGGCTATTTTACAACAGAAAAACTTCAAAAACAGACTCCAACGAGAGACTGCTGAGCTGGAATTGATATGCAAACTAGATACAATCAATTTAGGATTGAATAAGGACTGGGAATGGCTGAGCCATTACAAACATTGAATCTATCTCCCCTTGTAAGTATTCTCACACTTCTTATCAAACTGTACTGGGCTATCTTGATTATCACTTCAGAAGTTTTTTTTCTCTTACTTAATTGGCCTCTCAGAGTTGGTAAGACAACTCCCACCTGTTCATGCTCTCTGTACGTGTGTATATATATCTCCTCAATATATGTTCCATTCTATATGCATCCGAAGAAGTGGGCTGTAGCCCATGAAAGCTTATGCTCTAATAAATTTGTTAGTCTCTAAGGTGCCACAAGTACTCCTGTTGTATTTGACTTAGGTTCCCTACTTAATGAATATTTACTCCAGACCTCTACTTTCTTCTCCGCTTCCTCTTTGAAGGTGAAGGAGGTAAGGGGGGGAGGGTGTTAACTTTTGCTCCTCTGCTTTCCTGTTACTGTGTGTTCTAAAAACTAAATAAATAAAATGGTTCAACTTTTAAGATAAGCAAATCTGCCAGTTTCATCCCTATCCTTTTGGGAAGGATAAAATGATAATTTACTGTGCTTCACCATTGCCTTTACACCCATCAGCTTATAATTTAAATCATCAAAGGAATATTCCACAACTACTATCATTTGATAAACTAGCTAGTTCAACAGTCTCTCTGGAATAAACAATGACTGACACTGCTTTTGCCTCTTTCATCGAAAGAGCCAAACCATGGGCTAAACTGTGTCTATTAGACACTGGCCCATGAGCAGGTTGAAGTAGAACCAGAACCATGCTCTTGAGGAGACCGGTGAGGTAAATAAGGTAAAGTCCTGTCCCCATGGACTCAGTGGGAGTTTTGGCATTGACTGCAAGGGGGCCAGGATCTCGCCCTCTGCATTTTGCCTCTCAGAGCTCCCATAGGAGCGTGCCCACTGCTACATCCCTTAAAGGGTGGAGCAAGCATTCTCCTCTGTGGCCAGCAAGTTCTTCTGGTTGGTTCAGAGAAAGATTGGACCATGGGACCACCTCTTTACTGCTGCTTTATGGGGGCTAGAGCATGCAATGATGCTGGTGGGGGAATGACTTTGCTCTCAGGACTACCATCATCTCTGACACTTACATGGGAGGGAGGGGCGCGAAGGAAGAGACTCCGTGTGCCCTCTCTGCAGAAGCCAGGCACAATCTCATGTTCTCTATGTAACATCGACAAAATGCAGCCAGAGCTGGACAACACTGCACAAGAACAAGTCCTTCTCCATTTGAAACTCTAGGGAAATATTAGGTAGAATGGAACATTATCCAAATTGTGAGGTATTCGAGACACCAGGGTTACCTCTTACTCTTGTGAAAAAGATGTGGGATTCTGAATGACCACATGGCATCAGGGCCTCACTTTCCTATCTCACCCAATCAACAATAAGCATTTCCAAGTATTGTGCCTACTGAATCACTACTGGAGCACATTTGTCCCTAGAAGTTTCCCGTTAAAGTACTGACCCACACCAATATCACAGCTCATATTAATATGACACCAGAGATACTCCTGTCTAGAGAGATACGTTTTAATGATTTAAATAAAAAGTATTTTTTTCTTAGTTCAACAGTGAAGATGTGAGGCTGGAGGATCATGGACATTTTTAAGGGAAGAAAAAAGACAGAATTAAGCCACAAGGTGGCAGTCTCAGCATATAGTTCAGCTGAGGTTTTAATCAAAATGTTCAAGGTGTTTGAGGAAATTCCTTCCATCCAATAACACAACCTAAACGAGATGAGTAATGATTAGGGTGACCAGATAGCAACTGTGAAAAAACGGGACAGGGGGTGGGGGGTGCCTATATAAGAAAAAGTCCCCCAAAAATGGGACTGTCCCTTTAAAAACGGGGCATCTGGTCACCCTAGTAATGATTAATTTAAGGGTAACACTCCTTCATGTACATTTCCATGAAACTATAATTACTAAGACAGTTGTTACATTTATTTCAGTGTTTCAAAACACAGGAGTCCTAAGGGGAAAAGAAGGAGGCACATTAACTCTCTGTTTTCTTGATGTGCCCTTGCCTAATTGTTTATTATGTAGTCTAACAGTTTTGCCTTAGCATCTTGTTCTTCTAGGCATTCTCTGCAGTTAAAATAGCACCTTTTGGCATCTCTTCTGAATTTGTTTCTCTTTTTTTAATGTAATATTCTCCTGTCATCTAGCTGATCTCAAAATAACAACTTTAATTCACGATCTCCAGGTTTTTCACACAAATCCCTTTTTAATTTTTTTGGCTGTGTACCTTTATTTTTTGCAGTCTTCCTCTCTTGTGCTGTATGAGCTTTCAATTTAGGAAGAAATTTGTTTCCTTGTTTTTTTGTTTTTTAAAAAAATATCACAACATGCTCCAGCACTTTTCTAGGATTAAACGTATAGACCCGAACACAGTATTTGAAGTGCCTTTCCACTGAATTCCTCTACTTTAGCAGTGGAGAATCTACTGCTTGTACATAAAAGTAGTTATTAGCTACTCTCCTGCATGACTGTTATTGCAATCAAGAGAAAAGTTGAAGGGACGGTAGTGGATATGTGAAATAACCACATTAAAGAACTGATCAGCACCACAGAAAGTCACTGTAAAACAGCAAGTAATCCTGGAACTTGATGTATTGTGGTAAAGCAAAGGACAACACAAGATAATGACTACAAACTAGCACTATGACAAGATACCATTGACACAGCAATGTACAAATTCTATTGCAGACGTTATGATTGTCCTTCCTGAAAATCTCTCTGTAAATTTCACTTTCAATAACAGCCATGTAACAAACCGGCCAGTCCTGCGCCTATTGAATCCAGAATCTCGTCATTGACTTCAATGTGAGCAAGATCAGGCCCAAAGGGTGTGTATTTAGTACATATGCAAATATAATTCATTGCAAGAGAAAATGGGGCCTTCAAGAGAGTTTAATACAGGAGTATTCAGTCATTTTCTTCCTGTGTTTGTAAAACTCTACTTGTTAACTTCCCCGTCTGATCACTGAAAAGGATTTAAATATTCTAAAGCTCAGTTCTTACTCCTACATCATCTGACCCCAAAACCTCAATATATTCCCAGCCATTCACAAAATTCCCATCTTCAAAGGCGTGAACAATGCAGTGCTTGTTACAAAGCAGAGCATGAGCTCATCCATTGTAATCATTGTACTGCTTTGGCTACTCTTCCAAAGTGAAGTTTTGTGGCAATTTATGAATGTGTACAGGGGAACTAGCGGTACACAAACTTGGGTTGAATCTTCATAGAGTAAAATTGAGTGGATTGCGGCCTTATGGCTGATGTAAGAATAGGATTTCTGAATGCTGGGAAACACTGGCTGTTAATATAATACAGTTCAGTTTCAGTTCAAAATGCAAAGTCTCTCAAAGGATTAGAGAAGCAGTATCAGAGTATAGTTTGTGAGCATCTATACAATCTGATACTCAGATAATCCTTTCATCGTTTGACATTCAGGACTGAAGTGAAACAAAGGTGATAAAAGAAGAAATGCAAATTAGCAAGTTTTGAAGTTAAGGATACAATTTACTGAGGTTTAAACTGTCAGGGAATTTCTGTAACAGCTGCATTTCATGCAAATGAGTTATAATTGTATGGGAATGACACATTTTAATTGGATTAGCTGTTGCTTT
This sequence comes from Terrapene triunguis, assembly GCF_002925995.2. Taxonomy (NCBI): domain Eukaryota; kingdom Metazoa; phylum Chordata; order Testudines; family Emydidae; genus Terrapene; species Terrapene triunguis. Next base: position 1,844,226 of record NW_020664540.1, on the reverse strand, counting down.
CAGTGCAGAGCATCTCAGCAATGCAGTTGCTCCATCAGTTGCTTAAGCTGTGAAGTAGAAAACTTGGATAAAATGGTGCCTTGTGACCTGGTTCCCTGCAATCCAGTGCTTGATGGATGCTATGCACTGATCAGCTGGAGACCATGAAAAGACAACACAACCAAAGGGCAAACTAAGGGCTTGATCCTGCAGATGCTTACTAGCAAAAGCAGTATGGACCAGCACAAATTTTCCCATGGATACAACTGGGTCGTGTTTGCCACTTGGGGCTCTAACTCCATCCTATATTTTCACGTGTGTGAAAGCATAAAATAAAATGAGATGGTTTTTATCTTTATATAATCTAGATAAGAAATGAATCCAGGGTTGAGAATGTTAGGGTGAGAGTGGGAAGACCTCCATTCTATTCTGTGGTCTGCTCCCCACTTGTTGTGTGAACTTGGGGAAGACATTTCACTTCTCTATACCTCCAATGTCCCAGTCTGTAAAAATCAGGCTATTGATACTTTCCTTTCTAACAGTTTGATTCAAAGTCCTCTGAAGTCAATCGAAAGACTCCTATAGGCAGGATTAGATGTTTATTGGTAAATGTCGGTAAACAGCTATTTCACCGTACACACACAAACTGACAAAAAATGTCCATCGATAATCAAAATATTCAGAAAGGCAAAGTAAAAAAATGCTGTTTGAGAACCACTTAGTTTGATTTAAAGATATTTACTTTGACACGTGATGTTGACAATTTGTGTTTTAGACATTATAAAGCTTTAAACTGATACAAATTGGGGGAAAATGCTTACATATAAACATCTATAACTGTTGAAATTAATAAAAAAAATTGAATTTTGCCAAGCCTAACTGTAGAAAATCAAAAGGGCCCAACCCATTTTTTCCCTTTTGTATTTCCCCTTTAGCACTTCACCATAACTGAGTTGAACTTGAAAACAAAAACCCAGATGCATATGCCCTTACACTTTGCTAGATGGGGTTTTGGAATCTGAACCTGGCTCTAGATCCAAATTTTTTTACTTCAGGTCTGTTGGGAGTAAAAGTTGGGAAACTAAGTCATTGCTCCACCCAATTTAGGCTTAATCAATTTTTGCCTTTATTTATACAATTTCAGGCAGAATGGTTGTCACTTATAGTGTCTGAACATGTATTTATATCAGACAAATAATAATAGACAAGGTAGAATTGGTAAACGAGCCCAAGTTACAATGTTCTGAGGCACCAGGAAGTCTGTGATAGTCATTGCCTTCTCTGATTCCTTGGTCTGATCCTTCAGCCCCGTCTTTCAGTTTCTGGTCTGGTGTTTCTCCAGTTTTTGAGCCTTCCCAGAAAAGGTTTTTTTTTAATTGATCATTACATGGTTGTGTAGCTCTTACTTGCATCTCCTAACACAACCTATTACCTTTGTTCTGTCAGCAGTAACATCATTTTAAGCAGATCAGCAATTCTATGTAAAAGAAGAATTGGCAAAACCACATTTCTGCCAGCAAGGCCTTGGCCTAAGTATTACCTCATCTGTATTCATTCATTATTCATAATTACAAATAATTAAAATATAGCTAACAAAGCTTTTAATCTTACCGTTGAACAATCCTTCATCTTATATTTCAGTGTTGTAAGTCAGTGTATGTTATCCCCTTAAGCTATTTGGGGAGGGGATTTGGAGAGCACGCTATGATTCTTTACTGTCAACGTTTCTTATCTTCTTTAAACATGGGTTTTTCATTCAAAGTCCAGTTTTGTTTGTGAGTCATTACAAAGAAACTTCATTCGACATTTTCCTGTGAATGCATTTTGAAGGTTGGCTTAATTTTAGGACCTTGATATTTCATTGCATTTAATGGTACCCCAACAGGCCTATCTCCGAACTTTGCTATTCATTAGGACAAAACAGTAATCTATTGGCATAACTCTTACAAGTGGCAGTGAACTGAATAGAGAGTGGAGAGTGCTCACATTTTTATTTATTGTTTCTCCATTGAGATAAGCCCCTTTGCTGCCATTTTCTTATGGTTTCCCATTAAAAAAAATAGACATTTCATATATCTCCCATCTACAAAACAGCTACCCTCTCTAAAAGTTCTCAGTAGTATTGGGACATTTTAAAAGCTAAATCCAGTGTCTCTTGAAATAATGAACTAATTAATCTAGAATGGGTGTAAGTTAAGCAAATAATAGAACAACTGCAGTATATATAATTACTATAGTCAATCTGTGACTATCTAAGACTATATTACAGACCATGGTTGTTTGGAAGTTCCTGGCTTAAGCAAGAGTTGCAGCTCAGACCATCCAGAAGCAAAGGACACCTACCACTTGAGATAAAGGAAAATGTCTTTTGGCTATATAGGGCCCATGACACACAACTGAGCAGTTCTTATTCTCTCTAGTAGGATGCAGTGATACCTGTGCACTAACCCGTTCATTCCAGTAAGTTGCATTTTTAATAGCATCCTTTATTCAAGGAACTCAAAATACTTTAGATAATTAAGCACTGGAATATGCAAGTGAGGCAGGTAAATACTGTCATATCACCAATTTACACATGGATGGGGGTGGAAAGTTGAACAACAGAGGGGTGAAGAGACTTGCCAAACATTACAAAGGAAAGCTCTGGCAGAGCAAAGAATAGAACTTAGAACTCCCATCTCTGTGTTCTAACCGTTAGTCCTGCTGTCTCCCTCCATTAAGATAAAATGTTTCCATATTTAAGCTGCTTTGCAGGTAAACTCTGAACTGGAGACACTCAACTGCATCATAATCTACTTCCAAAAGTAAGCATGAGCAGCCAAGATTTGTGAATATTTTAGCCAATGTCTTGTTTATGAGTGGTAAATAGTATGTGAAAAAGCCAACAGAGTGCATTTGATGTTTTGTTATTTTCAGGGATGAAACTATGCAAAGTCATGGAATCCAGGAAACACTACTGGTAAATATTGTCTGTTTAATAACACATTTATCAGCACACAAAGACAGCGTATCAAAAATATACGTCCTTAAGTACATTACAATGCCAGTCTTGTGCAGGGAAATTTAGCATTCCGCTTGCATTGCTGCATATGAGCGTGACTTGTTATGCAAAGGTTGCCTATATTTTGTTTATATCATTAATAACCACTACATGATTCTTCAAACACCTCATTTGCTGCTCCATTTTGAAAGAATGATGTAAACAGCCAGCAAAATTTTCCACAGAGATGCTATTCATGAACATAGTTTGTGATGCTTTGCAGAGTGCTAGCTGCAGTTTTTAGTTTCCTGGGAATAAAGCCTATTAAGCAACCCTTCTGTTAGAATTGCCATAGCAACCCTCACACAATGCCAATGTCCTAGATTTTCCCCAGCCTCTTGTTTCTGAACTGACAACAGTGATTTTAATGCTTCTTGAACCAAATCTTTGCATGTGGAGCCTGCTTTAGAAAAATGCTTTTAATCAGGGTTGGTTTTTCTCTTTTCTTTATGCCTGAGAAGAGAGTAGGGAAGGCTTTTAGCACAGCATCCCTTTCTGCCTCCTGTAAGGCAAAGTTGGATAAAGACTATAAAAACAATGCCAGATTCTTTGATTTCAATATCAATCAGTGTTTTGAGCCACCATGCAAATGATGCTGTTATTGTGTCTGCATATGGGATGATTTTTAATAGACATTTTACATCTCTGGGTTGGGAGGTTTGGAAGGGATGGCACGAAAATAGAAAACGAAGCTACAGACTAATCACTGTTACAGAATCAGACCAGCTCTCAGCTCTGACCGTAGAATAGTCCAAATTAGGGACTCAATTTAAATCAATTGGAGCGTTTCTATTGATTTAATGGCAGTTGGATTTGGACCCAGTATGGTGACACTCCATAAAAAAGGGTGGGTTTCTCTGTTGATTTTAAGCATTTGCTGGGCACAAAATCTGAATGTTATTGCCAAGGTTCTGTAGCTGTAAGCTGTGGTGGGGAAGCCTCCATCGATAGCCATAGGCATAATTCATCAGCCAGGTCGAACACATACATGGTACTAGCTGGCGACATGTGAGAGTGAGTAAGCAGAACTAACACCTAAGGATGCTGTTCAGAGCCAATTCTCAGCAGCAGCCAGAGATCATGCTGTATCTGGCTCAAAACAAGCAAGGCAAAGCTTTTTCTGCACCCTAAGGAACCACCCCAGCTGACAGTTAATAAACATATGGATAGATATTTACATTACAAATACATTCCCTTGTTTAATAGAAAAATCAATGGTACCTTATCAAAATGGCTAAACTCTTATGGTGAAAATGGTAAACAATAAATGTATAAAGTACTATAGGGACTCCAGCTATGTGATATATAGCATAGGCACCATAGACTCCATCCCCAAATAAACTATCCCTTGGGGCAAATTATGAACACCTTAATCACAGTGATATGAGTCAATAAGATTACTTAGGTAAATGCTCATTAATAAAAGGGGGTTCACCATCTCATAGTAGATTAATAAACATGACGGTTTAATAACCATGCTTAGCACTTACATATTCAAAGTGCTATACAAACATTAACTAATTCTCACAACACATCCCCGAGGTTGGGATGTGTTACCCCAATACACCCAAGGCAGTTGTGTCACAGAGTGGGTAAATGACTTGCCCAAACCAGCAGAAGGAAATTCGCATCAGGTCTGAGATTATTAGCGCTCATAGCTCCTTGCTGCTGCTCCGATGTTGAACCCATGTTGCCTAGGATAGTGTTATACAGGAAGTGATTACAGCTCAAATACAAGTCTGCAGTCAGCCCCATCTTCCAAAATGGAGGACGACCTTTGGTCCCCACTGCCACATCCTTTCACAGCAATGACAGTTGCTCCACACTGGAGATGGGGGGAATGCTTTCCCTAGTATAGTGACACACAGTGAGGCCTTTAAAAGAGGGGGTGATACAGCAGCTTCCCCTGACCTATCAATATATAACACAAAGAATCTAAAATTGGAGGAAAACATTTCATAACAAATCTAGAGACCAGAAATTTTATAACTGGCTGAAATTTATTTAACTACCGGTATTGACCAAGCCACTGGAAAGCCCAGGGTGCTGACTTCATCCCCACTGTGGCTGCAGAAGCTCTGTCTCATCATCCCTTTCAATCACATAAAGCTGTGCTTGCATGAGAGTCTCATGTTCTTGAACCAAACACCATCAAGTTGTTCCATATAATCTCTGCGACAAAGTAGCTAGTTTCATTTCCAACTTGAGTGCTTGTACTGCGGCTCTCCTGGATGAGGCAGTGTAACTCTATATACTTCTCCTGATCAAAAGACTAAGAAATAGGCCACAGGGATGAAGGAACAGCTAGTTGGGGGGGGGGGGGGGGTTACTTACAGTTTTAAGCTAGCAATAGCCAAAGACCAGGTTTTGTTTTTTTCAAAGAAAATCATGCATTATGCCCCAATATTTGACACATTTGCTCCCTGTTTTGTCAAGCTGTGCCTTAGGATGTGTGTAAAGCACTGTGTGAACTTACTGTGCTACCTCAGTGACGTGTGTATATATATATATATATATATATATATTTTTTTTTTTTTTCTGGTGCATATGTTTGGGAAAGGTTCCCCCCACCATGGATTTAATGTCCTTTAAAGGACAAAGTTTCTTTTTTTCCTTAGATCTCTCTCGAGGCTGTAACTCCAGGTTTCTCCCCCACACCCAACTTGGTCAGGCTCCTCAGTGGAACCTGTAACTACAGAGCCCTTTCCCCCCACCCTCTTTTGACATCATTCCCTACAGTGGAAGCAAAGATGATGCATTAGGTTTGCAATCTTGTACGAGGTTGAATAAAAGCGGTAGTAAGGCTTGTTGGGAGCCCCTCTGTGATCTTGAACTGTGTCTGGTTTTTGTTGAGCTGATACATCTCATCCTTTGAGTCCTGCCAGATATGCCCCCCACCCCAAGGAGCCCTAAATATGAGTCTGTCCCTATCCTCCACACTAGACATACCGCCATGGCAGCCAACGCAGAGAAAAGAGGGGTTCTGGGAGATATTCTGCCCAGACAGCGATACAGAAATGCCTGCTCATTAGAAAGTGTGAGCTTTTGCTACTATTGTGCACATAGTATGTACAGCAAACTAAACTGAGTTCATAGCTCCTGAGGGTAACAAAGGCTTTTAAATAAGAACCAGGATAATTTAAAAACACAGAAATATCTAAAGAGACTGCACACTAACTCAGCAGGAGATAGGGAAAAAGCAGGAGGGTTCCTGCTGGCATAATGGCAGAGCTGGATGAAGCACTGAAATCTATGCTTCAGAGGATGCATATTAAGTCCTGTACTATAATGCCACACATTTTGCTAATGCTGCTATAATTCAAGGTCTCAGGAGTCTTCAAAACCCTCCCAGAGCCCATTACTGACCACCCGCATCTCCCCTTGAAGGGACACATCACAATTATTTCTCCTTTGGTGGGGGGTTGGGGTGTGTGTGTGGAACCATCAGTGCCACCAGAGGGTGTGGGTGAAGATAGCCACAAGTCCACAGGGTCAGCTCCACAAATGCTGGCATGCAGCACTTTCTTCCTTGATTCTGAGAAATCCCTGAGCTCAGAGTCACTGAAGAAAGAAATGGGAGGGTCCTATACATTGTTACACATTTTAAAATACTGTAAATTGTTTTGACAAATGTTAGAGGAAAGAAGAGCGAAGCAGAATAGAAAGCCCAGGTTCAGATTCTTAGTGCTCCTGTAACTTACCATGTTTCTGGGTCCTAAAGTGAGTGATTGAAGTTGAAAGATTAGTTTACAGCCTGGCCTAAACATAAGAACGGCCATACTAGGTAAGACCAATGGTCCGTCTAGCCCAATATTATGTCTTCCGACAGTAGCCAATGCCAGGTGCTTCAGAGGGAATGAACAGAAGAGGCAAGCACCAAGTGATCCTGTCATCCACTTCCAACTTCTAGCAATCAGAGGCTAGGAACACACAGAGCATGGGATTGCATCCCTGACCATCTTGGCTAATAGCCATTGATGGACCTAGCCTCCATGAACTTATCTAGGTCTTTTTTTTTTAACCCCATTATAGTTTTGGCCTTCACAACATTCCCTGGTAACCAGTTCCACAGGCTGACTGTGCAGTGTATGAAGAAGCACTTCCTTTTGTTTGTTTTAAACCTGCTGCCTATTCATTTCATTGGGTGACCCCCAGTTCTTGTGTTATGAGAAGGAGTAAATAACACTTCCTTAGTCACTTTCTCCACACCAGGCATGATTTTATAACCTTTTCCAATTCTAATATATCTTTTCTGAGATGGGATGATCAGAACTGCACGCAGTATTCAACATGTGGGCGTAACATGAATTTATATAGTGGCATTATGATATTTTCTGTCTTATTATCTGTTAAAATTATTATTAAAATTCTGTTAGCTTTTTTGCCTGCCCCTGCCCATTGAGTGGATGTTCTCAGAGATCTGTCCACAATGACTCCACGACCTCTTTCTTGCATGGTAACAGCTGATTTAGACCCCATCATTTTGTATGTATAGTTGGGATTATGTTTCCCAATATGCATTACTTTACATTGTCAACATAGTGATGTAGCCTTTGCTACATACTATGGTAACTACTGGAGTTGGGGGGAAGGAGGCAGGAGTTCTTCTAAACCCTTGAGGAAACCTTGAGTAGCACACCCACTCCCCCAGTCCACAGGCAAGGTGCAAAGAAACACATGATTTTATTAAGGCAGATTAATTCAACTATATACTCAAGATCGTGAAGGAACAGCCTGTCTGATTCCAGCACTCTACCCTCCCACCCTGGAGGATACTGAATGACACACTCAGCCAGTGAAATACAATAGAAGCATTACATCTTCAGCATAAACTCTCATTGGTTGATCATGTGCTGGGGGCAGAATACTGGATCTAATAGCTTCTGGACGATGCTGGCTGTACAAACTAATCCGTCCTTGGAGGTCATACTCCACCACCCCTTTTCCCTAGCTTATTTTTACTTTTTGGGTGGGTGGTAGTCACAGCCATGGTCCAACTTTGGAGTTTACCTTACCCCAGTCATTGGCAACCTTTCCTGTGGATATACCCTTCCACAGCTAGGAGAGGACACAAGTCTTGTCACTGGAGCAGTGGGGGAAATTAGCTTTCCCAAATCTTTCTCCTCTAAATACGTCTTCCTTCCATCCTAGTAAGAAGCTCATCTACCTAACAAGGCACTGATACAGTCCTCCATCAGGAGTGTTTCTGTGCCCCTTGAAAGCACATGCAGCATCTCATGCCCTGCTGCCCCATATGCACTGAAGTTAGAAGTGGTGAAGGAATACGCTATATTCCACAGCCTCTGGAACTCTGATCCTCTATACAGTCTTCCAAATTCATGTCATCTATAAGGTGCTCTTACTGAGCTATCTCAAGTATTTATAAGCTTCCTATCACCTTGGTATCGAAGGGTCTAATGGGCACTTGCGTTCCTTATAGGGCTATAGTCTCACCTCTTGGGCTCACGTGGTGACCTTCTCCCTTTGCTGTTTAAGGTGCAGACCTTCACCACCCATTCTGCCTCCTTGGTCTTTTCTCATCAAATTGGCAATGTCTCTGCAGTCTGAAACTGATCCATTTTGTTTTCTTTCTGTTTAATGTTAATATTGGAGGATGGATACATTGGTTCCTAAAGCATGGGAGATCTGGATTCTCTCTCTGGCTTCCTGTGTGACCTTGGACAAGTCATTTAAACTCCATTGCTCAGTTTCCCCTTCAGTGGAACAGGGATAGCAATGCCTACCTACCTCCTGGCAGTCTTGTGAGTGTGAAGTCATTAAAATTTGTAAAGAGGCAGGTGGACTGTACTAGATAAAGAAGCTCTAGAGTAAAACAGGGAGGCAGATTAGCTATAAGGATAATAATAGTTCCCTTATACTAATAAAATTCCTTGTCCAGTGTAAAAAAAAAAAAGCAAATTTCTGAGATTCTTTCCCATTGTCACTTGACACACTGCTCAGGAACCCCTGGTTCAGTTTTGCCTCTTCTCCTTTTAAGCACTCTAGGTTTTTTTTTTAAATACACAACCACAATCACAGTTTTGCATTAAGGTTTAGCCCTTTTAAAACTTTAGGAACATCTTTATTGATTTGTCATGATTCAACAGAACCATTAATTGGTCAAAGCTGATTTCCCATTTGCTGGCACAGTACACGAGGGTCCCCTATCACATACTGCTGTTGTAAATACAGCTACAGGCTTAGTAAACAAATCAATGGACACAATGGGTTTTATAGTTTTTACATGACAAGAAATATACAGAACAAAGCTGGTAAGCAGGGGTGGAGGAACAACTAAACAATTGTATTTCATGGGAGATATTTTTCAATGGCCTTTTTTCTGTCAATCCAAGACCAAAGGGTAACTTTGCAAAAGAAAATAACGTTGTTCATACAATTGTGACACGTGGCTAGAAAGGGTTAAACATCTTGCAAAATAAATAACCCGCAAAAGACGTGTTTTGTATATTTACATATGTATGAGTAGGGTCGACAATGTAAACAGTCCCTGTCTATGCCGTATTCTGATAGTTCAGAGATCAAAAGAACATCCTAGCATTTAAATGAATTGCAAACACGGGATATCTCGGTATTCATCTCTCTTTGAAATGTACTGTGAATGGTGGAGGAACAAGCAAATGGCCTTATGTTAATTCGTATAACGGACCTCCTTCAAAGTCATCCTAATTACCTTTTGAATTCCCAACTTGTCAAAAGACATGAAATTGTATAAAAGATCCTTGGGTCCTGATTCTGTCATCTCAGATCTGCTTAGGCTTCATCAGGGGAAGTTTGAGTCGCAAGACTGAGGTCCCAGTTATGCTGATATGCCCTGAATATGAGAGTTGGACATTGGACTATAACCTATGAACTGAATTCTAAAGGAACTCTTTGCAACTACAAAGCTCACCATCTCTGCTATGAATTTGCACCTCAATGAATTGAACTCATGTCTGTATGTATATTGATCTTTTAACCATACTCCCTCTCTTTTGTTTGTTAATAAATTTTCGTTTAGTTAATAAGAATTGGCTGTCGCATGTATTTGGGTAAGATCTGAAAAATTCATTAACCTGGGAGGTAATGGTAGAACCTTTTCTTTTATATGATGAAATAAGATTTACAGAAATTTTCAGATGTGGATACCTGGATGGAGGCCTGAGGCTGGATCACTTTAAGGGAACTGTGTTGTTTGGACTTCTGAGTAACCAGTAAGATAATAAAGAAGCTATTTTATGCTGGCTTGGTAAATCTAATATTGAAATATCCACCAGCTTTATGGGGATTGTCTGCCCCGTTCTTTGCAGTTCACACTAATTGAGTGACCACAGCTGGCTTCCCACTAGGACCCCGGTCACAACAATATATCCCAGAAGTTAAAATGTCATCCACTGTTAGAGTTCTTAAATAAAATATGTGATGTTCTTGTCATTGGTATTTTTTATGAATAAAAGGAAAAGGTGGCAAATCTTTGTGCTATGGAGGCCTACCTACCACAGGGTCCATATACTATTGATTGGCTCTCTTGCTGACTGCCAACAAGGTTAATTTTTCAATAACCAGAATGACCCAGACTCTTGTGACCTGGCAGAAAACATTTTGGTTGTGCTGGTTTATCTATTGTATTTGTACCTATTTTGCTGCTACTGAGCAATCAGCCACCACAGAGAGCTTTCCCTGCAAGAACCCTTGGCGTGGGGGTTCTGGAGCAGGGGCATTCCATGGATGGGGCCAAAGTGGTCCTGTGCTCCAGCTAGTCTACAACTAGGAGAAAATTAAAGCAGTCCTCAGGCATAGCCTAACCAGTACGAAAGGCTGAACTGATCCCTGAGAGCCCCAAGATCAGGAAGGTACAAATGCACCCCCGGCCAACTCTTCAATTCCTGTGATGTGCTCTGCACTGGTAGAGATGAATTTTGTCCTCATATATCCAGAAGAAGAGGAATTACCAACGGGGCACTGCTTAGTGATGGGAAATTCTTTTCCTCTCCCTTTTTAGGGTCCTATGCACTGTTCCCATCAGTCACTGTGTAACCCACACACCTCCTGGGTGTGGTGCTCTGTCCCCTCTAGTGGCAGTGAGATTAGTGAGTCTGTTCTACAGCCTTAGCTAAGAGTCATGTGGTTTTTAGCTAATGCAGTAGCGGCTCATGCATTAAGCTTCAGAGGTCCCAGGTTCGATCCCGCCCGCCAGCGACTGGGGTCTGTCGGTGTTACAACTGCAAACCTAGGGAGTAATAGAACAGGACAGTAATTGAGCTCAGCTTTATCACATGGTACAGAGAAGCATGAACAAAAACCCGAAATCAGAAAATCGCACAGTTGGCAGTAATTTGAATCTTATTGCCAGATAAAAACGGTGCGTTTGGGTCTATATGACAGTATGGCCCAGTGGAAGGGGCATTGGATTGGGACTCCCAGTTCTTCCACTGACTAGCTGCATGGCTATGGCCATGTCACTTAACAGCTGCTTACGTATATGTAAGAATGGGAAAAATTATCATCACCTTTGATATGTGTGGTTAAAAATTGTTAGTATTATCATCTCTGCCACAAAGTACTACGGAGCATTGGGATAACAGCTCAGCAAATAGCCTTGCTTTGTGTTTTTTAAAGAAATATTTCTCTGCAGCAGTTTCCTTTGAGCCTCATAAAACTTTTTTTTTTAAATTAAGGTTACATGTAAAGCTTTTATTGATTAATAATTTTGCCACACCCTCCCCCCAAGGTTTAAAAATCATGAACTTGACTTAAAATAATCAGCACTTTAAAATTATATACACATTTTTGGTTAGTTTTATTTGCCTTCTGAGTTTGGAGGCTTTAGATTACACTTGGGTCATATATATGCTGGCTTTCCTCTGCAACCAGGAAGGCTAGGAACTTTTTTTTTTTTTTTAAACAAACTCTGAGATTCTCACAATATCACTTGACTCTAGGAGCTGAAGACTGACAAAAAACACCAAATACTGTAAGAGTCACAATAATATAATAAGAAGTGGCAATGTTTGTAATTTCAATAGAGGTTACAATCAGAGAAATCTGCATCATGTCAAGTCGGCTGTCTATGGCCAATTCCAAGATGCTTGACTGTTGCTAAGTCTGCTAGGACAGACACACAAGTATACAAGGGCCAAGCACAGTAGATTGTCAGGTGAAAACTGAATCTGATGTGAATGTTGGGGCTGGTGGACTGGATACCCTGTTTTATACAGTCACATCACTGGCTGGTGGGCCAGAATGAAATCCATGCAGCTCAACTCTTAAGTGTAAGGATTTTGATTGTTAGGTGGAGGGCGTGGGGGGGAGACATTCTTTTCCTGTGAGGAGAGGGAGATAAACAGTAGGAGGGGAACGTGATTTGCTGCAGCCCTCATGGTAGTTAATTGCAGCAGCATAGATGATGATAATCCAAAGAATTACATTGAATCAGCAGGGAAACACTGCATGTGAAAAAATTGTGTCTGTAGCTGTCTGTTTGCATGTAGACATAGATGCATAGCTTGACTGAACCAAGAAGGTATACATGGCTAATTTAACTAGACAAAATTCAGACAAATTAAAAGCACACAATGTAATTCTAATCTAAAATCCAAGAAGCCACTAAGTAATACCTCTGGAGTACTAAAATGCTTCAGTGCTACCTGGATAGGGACTGGTTTAAAGATCTGATGTCGGGAATTAGTTCACTTTCAACAGAGGGAATCCTTCAATTCTGCTTCCTTCTGTGCCATATCTTCCTATGGACAAAGCCGTTTTCTAGCAGTAGGCATCAAGCTTGGCAAACAGGAGCTCAGTGTGAGTAAGTGAGGGACTGCACATGCTTGAGTGTGTGTGTGTATATATAACTTGTTAGCTTTCCTAAACTGTGGGCTTGTTAGAGTTTCCAATTCCTGGATCTTGAAGGCAGTTTATTTGTAGAAAACATGTAGTTTGTTTGTTTGTTTGTTTCTACAGTGCTATCTGTGACTTCCGAGGAATGGTTTCATTGTCAATGTGCTAATTCAAACACCACTGAACAAAGAGACTTCCCCCCCCTTTTGTCCCGTGAGAGGTCATCTTTATTCAAGAGCTATGAATGATGTGAGCAGGGTACTAATCGCACACAAAGAGCCGCATCCCGAGCTAGCCAAGCGTACAGCTGTCTTTTTGTTTACAAAGATGGAGACGGAACCTAAAAAGTGTTCCTGACTGCATAACAATGGGATAGGCTTGCAAGAGGCCTGTGATTTGGCTGGGCCCCACTTTCCTGGAGCCGAAGAACCTTTATTAAACATAAATCATGTCAGCTCTTACCAAGAGCCTGTCTAAGCTTATAAAAGATTCCCCTTTGCTTCTCAAGTGACATGATGTAAGGGAATCATTCTCAAGTACCCCAAGGACTAGAGCACAGGGCCAGTTTGGGGACAAATGACAATTTTGGCTGTTTAAATGCGAACGCTATTTTTTATTATGAAGGGGTTTGCAGCTTGGTTCATATCTTTTTAAGCTGGCAGGTTGTTCACTATGCTTTATTGATTCCATGTTGGCTTGAAAAGTCAGGAGGTCATAATGAGTGATATTGTGCCAGTGGGCTGTGAAGAACAATATAGAATCCTGTTAGCCTCCAGGAGAAGTACTGCACTAACGTTGATACTGTCAAGAAACTAAGACTGCCTCGGGAATTGAGAAAGGAAATGACTGCAGATTTCAGCTCCACAAAGTGCAGAGTGCTTCTCTTAGCGAAATAATGAATTGAACAGTAGATTCTAGGACTGAAGGCATGCCTGCACTATTTTCTTGTGCTGGACTATTAACACACTCCCTTTTTTTGGTGACAGAAATGGCACTTAAGGTATAAAGAGTGAAATTAACCAGAGACAATATTTCCCCATGACTGTTGTTATTTGCAGATACTGTACATAGTTATTCAACTGACATTTCTGTGCAGGGATAGTGACAAAGGCGGCTTGTGTGATCAAGAGCGGGAGGTTATAGTGTCCACATGCCTCTATTAAAATGTATTGCATGCTGTGAAAAACGTGAACCCCGGTCTCGTAATCCAACACTCCATTCAGGAAGTGTCACCATAGCTTCAGTATAGCTATTCTCACGTCCCCCATAACTCAATGTCTAGCTGCAACCAGCTGTTTGGGAAAGACAGAAATTCACTTCCATGTTCTTCATTGTGCTATGCTAACACCTAGCTAATAAACAGATCCAGAGACTAGTATTTCCATCAAAATAAACCCTCTTCAATAAATGGCACCACTCTCCATCCTTTGGTTGGACCTGGGAGAGAGGAGCCTGCTCCTGTGGGCTACTGATTTCGCCTTTGCAAGTCAGGCACAGGAGTATCTGATGTGTACTGGAGCTAACTAGGAAACTCTGAGCTTTGTACTCCATATAGGTCTCTCATCAAGCTATAATTAAACACGATCCATTTTTTGCTACTTGTATGGAAAAGTGCCATCTCAAACCTGGCCGATATCAACTTCTCACTGCACTTATTATTAGCATTTGTGCACACCGGATCACTAAAATTCCAAAGTAGAAGTAATGACACCTGATTTCCAACATGCCCTATTCCCCCACCGCTCCCCAATGTTTGTGTTAAACTCTGATCAATTTTTCTGCTCTTGCTTTGCTTGCTAGAAGACGTGGCTGACAGTCATACAAACAGAGCATGGGTCTCTCTTAGAATCTTCTTTCCCTTCCTTAAACATGCAGTAGTCCAAAAAATACTGAAGGAAACCCACCCTAAATGCATTCATTCTAGCCAACTACCATCCCATGTCAAATCTCCCTCTCCTGACCAAGCTCGCACAGAAGCTAGCCAAAGGCCAACTGCAAACTTATCTAAGTGAAGTTAATCTCCGAGAACTGGCATAATCTGGATTCAGGTCAGGAGATGGACTTGAAACTGCTTTCATGGCAATGATGGATGATCTCCTCCTGTCAAAGAATAGAGTGCAGACATCCATTCTCAGCCTCCTGGACCTCTCAGCAGCATTCAACACTTCCACTATAAGAGACCACAAGGATGGCAAATGCTTGGATGAGATCAACTCTTGAACTAAGAGCAGCTGGCTCATGCAGAACCAGAGCAAGACTGAGATGATGGGGGTGGGCAGAGGAATACATTTTGAAGAGTTTGCAGCTGTGGTGCTGTCTCCTTCGGTTGAAGGTACACCCCCTGGGCTGTAGTTTCCTCGCTGAGTTCTCACTTAGCAGTATCCAGGGCCGGCTCCAGGCACCAGCCCACCAAGCTGGTGCTTGGGGCGGCACCTGGAGGGGGGCGGCGGGTAACTCCGGCCCGAGAGCGGGGCCCCGGCCAGGCTCGCCGCCCTCCCCCCGGCGATCTGGCCGCCGGGGAGAGCGGAGCCCCGGCGGGGCTCTCCGCCCTCCCCCCGGCGCAGCCTCTGGCCCCGGGGGAGAGCGGAGCCCCAGTGGGGCTCGCCGCCCTCCCCCCGGCGCTCTGGCCCCCGGGGAGAGCGGAGCCCCGGCGGGGCTCGCCGCCCTCCCCCCGGCGCTCTGGCCGGGGCTCCGCTCTCCCCGGCGGGGCTCGCCGCCCTCCCCTGCCTTTGTCACCATTTGGTTGGATTACAGCAATGCAATACCTGGCTATGAAGCCTTCAGCCCTAAGGAAACTCCAGCTAGTACAGAATGCTGCAGCATGTCTCTTCAGCAGCACAGGCTATCATGACCACATCAGACCTTTACTCTGCTCCAGTGTTCGCTCTAATTTTTCCCACACATGTGCAGAATGAATTTTGTTATGTACACCAATATGGAGGTGATGTGTGACACATCACCTCCATATTGGTGCACATAACAAAATTCATGTGGCGGGGTGGGGCCGAGAGGTTGGGAGTGTGGGAGGGGGCTCAAGGATGGGGCAGAGGGTTGGGTGTGTGGGGGGTGAGGGCTCTGGCTAGGGGTGTGGGCTCTGAGGTGGGGCCAGAGATGAGGGGTTTGGGGTGCAGTGGGGCTCCTGGGGCAATGGTGGGGAGAGGGAACCCCTCCCCCCAGCTCTCTTTCCCTGCAGCAGCACCTGGGTTGTGGGGGAGAGGTGCCTGTCCCCCGGCCATGGCAGATCTGGGGCTGGGCTGGGGCTGGGGGAGGGGCACTGCGGCAGGTCCAGGGCTTGAGGAGAGGCATCTCTGCTCGCCGTAGCACTGAGTGCCTGCCTGGCGCTTATTAGGCAGCTGCATGGCTGCGCAGCCACGCAGCTTAGAGGGAACTTAGCTCTGCTCCCCACATTGGCTTCCCATAGAATATCAAATCAAATTCAAGGTCTCAGTCCTTTTCTTCAAGGTGCTCCATAGCCTGGGCCCAGGGTGTCTAAAAGACTGCCTAAAGCTCCAGGGTGAGGACCATGGTCGACAGCTCGGCTCCTCTGGTACAATGGTACAACTTTCTACCACAAGGGTAAAGCTTGTCAGTCTCCCAGGAAGCAAGGACCATCACAAACCTCACCACCTTCCACTCCAAGTGCAAAGCATATTCCTTTGACCTGCCTTCTCTAACATAAACACATTGCAACGTGTATAAAAAACACTTTCCAAAAGAAAACACTCCGTTGCACATGCTTCTCCCCTTGGGGAGAGGATGAGAGAACCAACACCACAGGACAGATGTTGGTGATCATTTAATGTGCTACTGGAAGGCGCTCTGATACTGTGATAATGAGTGTGGTATAAGAACCTATATACAATAGAACATTGAAAGGCACCGTGTGGCTGGAGAGAGACCATCTTTCAGGGGAAGGCCATCATTTTCAAAGGAACCTAAATGGGAGTTAGGTGCCCAACTCCCTTGCGCTCTTTTGAAAATCCCCGCCAAAATGTTTAAATGAGGTCTGTCCACTTTTGCTAATTAAAGATTGAAGAGTACTTTGGAAAACAGCCCTAGCGTCTGGGCCCAATTCCAACATGGGAAAATATATTGTGGCCTCCCCCAACTTCTTTAGGGTGGTTTGAGCTCCTAGGAGAGAGCAAACATGTCTATCAGCTGCATGAGGGGATCCCCCACCTCCTCCCCTGCTCACATATGCTGTGGCCAGGCACAGTCTGGTCCTTACTATAACTTGTAAGTTGTAAGGAAGACGCCTAAGGAAATCCCAGCAGTTACAGGAAGCTCTGTGTCACTCTTCATTACTGAGTCAATGCCTCAGCATTGCATGGCCGGAAGTGCCACCTTTAAGGCAAGACATAAAACTGAGTTCCAGACCACACGATCACTGAACCTAAATTCCCTCTGTGGTTTCAATTGCTATCTGCTGTTCTTCACTTCCTATGCAAAACTCCTGGGTAGGGCTACTGGAGCTAGTAAACAAGCATATTTTATGCCTCTCTCCCCTGGCATTGATGGTATCTTTGCCATTAGTTTTACTCTATATCTGTACTCTCCTTGCAATTTGGAACAGGAACTATACCATGCTCTACTGCACTTTGTTACCTTATTTCATTAGTTTAAATACATCTAAGAACCCAGTATGAGTTTGAGTTATACTCATGAGGCATTTATAAATTTACCATGTACCAATTTTTGTGGCTCAAATTCAGTACTGCTGTAATCTGGTACATCCCCATTAGGATATTCCCTGGTTTATACCAGCAGTAAATTTGGCCCTGACTCTGCAACAATGACTACTCTATTAGAAAAAGCTATGTCTGTCCACTACACCATTAATACCTTCACAGAGAGGAGACAAATTTAACTGCAGATGGTGGGCTACTTTAACATACAATAGCTTTGCTTTGGGGATCTTTTGTGTTCAAGGTTTGTTTCATGAGAAGTTTGGCAGCAGTACAGCCAAGCAAAACTTATTTGGAAAGATACATTTCCTGATGTGAGTACTGAGCTGGGTCAAGGGCCAAGGGACTGTGAGAAAGAAAGAGATGTGTTTATGCCACAGAGGTCAGTCATCATGCGTCCCTTGAAGGATTAACTTGGGTGAAATTTGTACTCGCTTTCTCTCTTTCCCTGATCTACCAGTCACATTAAAAACCTTCTGCCTTTTCCTAAATAACAAGCTCCAGAATCATTTAAAACTTGTTAAGTCAAAGGGACTTAGTGTAATTCAATTGACGTGATGTAAACTGCAGTAGAATGAATGATGGCATTTAAGTAAAAGAAGCATTGCCTTAGTTCCTACTCTAAATCTGCCAGAAGTTTTATACTATTTTAACTATATTTCATCTCCATAATCATTCATTTTTTTCAGCTGTTATTGCTAAAAAAAAAACCACACACAGGTTCCAAAATTATTTCACTCGCCCATTAAGAAAAAGCAAACAATAACAACTGTCAATGTGAAAATTCACAGAGGATGGGGAAGGGATTCAGCCATTATTAATGTCTCTATTTAGTGTGGCAACTTGGCTTAAAAATTCCAGATGTAAGTGGAAGCAAACCACATTAAGTTTATAGTATTTGTATTTCTTTCTCTGTACCTTATTGTCCCCACCTGTAACACCATGAGCAAAATCTTTCCTACAAGTGAGCGAATAATTTAATTCATAATGCATCATTTGAACAATGAAGCAGATCCTCAGGTAGTCTAAGCTGACGTAGCTCCATTGAAGTCCGTGGAGCTGTGACAATTTATACCATCTTCAGATGTACCTTAATGGAGTTAGCCTCTTTCTGCTTCTGGAATATCTGTGAGCAGACTGGAATTCCCTAGGATTTTATTTAATTGAAAGTACTTGCTTTTTTTCTTTTTTAGCTCTATGGATTGATCACGTTCAGTTATCTTTATGGATTCATGGTTTGAGCTGTGTGGTGATTGGCCAGATAAGTCACGTGAGCCCATTCCTGAGGTCCTTGTTCACAGGACCGGCTCTAGGCACCAGCAAAGCAAACACGTGCTTGGGGCGGCACATTTCCAGAGGTGGCATTCCGGCCATCCTTTTTTTGCTTGGGGCGGCGAAAAACCTAGAGCTGGCCCTGCTTGTTCAGGTTTTACACAGTCAAATGCTTATAGAGTTCAATGGGCGTTTGCTTGAGCAAGCAACTCGGGAGTCAGCCCATGGTATTGATTCTTTTTTTTCTCAGCCAAGTAGTTACATGTGTGACTTTAAAATTAGTTCATTTTCTACAAATATTAGCACATGAAACTTTGAAATACACTTTCTGCAAAACATTCACACCAGTTAAACAGAAATGGCCATAGACAGCAAATGCACCAAGGGTCTGAGAAGCAAGGCTAACCTAATTTCATTATTTGCTCTTTGCAGCGGGAATTGTCATTTACTGTATACAGTAGAACCTCAGAGTTATGAACACCAGAGTTATGAACTGACCAGTTAACCACACACCTCATTTGGAACCGGAAGTACACAATCAGGCAGCAGCAAAGACAAAAAAACCAACCAACCAACCAAAAAAGCAGCAGATACAGGACAGTACTGTGTTAAACAAACTACTCAAAAAATAAAGGGAACGTTTAAATAAAGATTTGACAAGGTAAGGAAACTGTTTCTGTGCTTGTTTCATTTGAATTAAGAGCAGCATTTTCTTCTACATAGTGAAGTTTCAAACAGTATTAAGTCAATGTTCAGGTGTAAACTTTTGAAAGAACCATGGCGTTTTGTATCAGCGTGACGAACATTTCAGAGCTACGAACAACCTCCATTCCCCAGGTGTCCGCAACGCTGAGATTCTACTGGATGTACAGCACTTAGCACAGTGAAGCCCTAACCTAGTTGACAGGTGCTACCACGCAATACATATTTCATAATCATTTAAAAATTCAAGCAAATAATCACAACTGTGTTTCAAAATCTCTGCCCAGCATTAATATTTACCTATCTGCCAGGTAGGGTGTGAAGCCTCCCTTTATTAAAGTGTTTTGAGGTCCTTAGATGATGCTATTGAAGGATAAAGGATTTATTAGCCATTTTGTAAGGTCCTATTGTACCACAGGACACATTAGGCTGATTCACCCCATTGCACTGCACCTTGTATCCTTGATCAGTCGCACCATGCTGCTGTTCTGGGTTGGTAGCCTTTTACTTACACTTGGCACCAATGTAAATGACTACACAAGGTGCAAGACAATGGAGAATCAGGCCTGTTGGCCTTGCTTAGGCAAAATTCCCACACTCAATTCTGTCCCAATCAACTGAATAAACTTCTCTCACTCACCAACACTACCTAATGCCTACAGACTTTTAACCACAGGCAGACAGAGTTTTGACTTGCAGTTACCTGGGCTTGCACACCTAGAATGATAACAATTTTCTCTATTGACCAGTACAGATGTGTTTCTATTGGCATTTTCCCACTGAGCTGACTATAAATCACTATGCTTTTATATTATGAATGAATTTCCCCACAAACAACTTTTCCATCTCATGTGGGGCACCAGAACCTGTTAATACTGTAGCTTTCTCACCCCTGAAGAGATTGCATCAAAGCAATTAGTCTATCAAATCCTAGTGACATGATAGACTGTATCTCTGACTCTCCATGGGTCACCAAGAACGTTTGTGCTCCTCGGGAACAATGCATTTCACAAAGCCCAGAAAGAAGCACACAAGAGCCAGGGACAAAACATTCTCAGTAGAGGGGATCTGGGTGTAGAATGAACTACTGGAGGAGATTAGACAAATCCAGCGTCTCACTGCCTTGAGGAAATGCTGCAAAACCTCCCTATTTGATAAAGTTTTCCATCATAACAAGAATTAAGAATTTCAAATCTTTTTAGGCCACAGGCAAAAATAAATTTGATGGTTCCCAGCCTAGTCCGTAGGAAGATTTTCCATCTCACAGGTCAACTATATAGTTTGGCTTAGTCAACTGATGGAAGCCCTGGATAAAGATTGGAACAGCTGTAAAGATATTGCACGTCAGCATTGAGGTGCATTGACAATGTCATGGAGAAGGGCTTTCCACTTCTACAGCTGCTGCAAAAATCACAAGGAGCTCGTTTCACTGCTGTCAAAGTGCAGAGTGATGTTATATTTGGTTAATCATCAGGATGTGCCAGCTCATATTAGGTACTGGAATTTAAAAGAATAATGGGATTTTTGTTTGCCTGAGCCAGTTAAAGAGACAGTGTCTAGGGTTTTAGGCTAGTGGTTAAAGATTTTAGGCTGCTGTGGAGAATTTGCCAGTGTTCTTTAAACCAATGTCATTGTTCTCTGCCTAACAGATGAAGGACACAGGCATAAATATAGTTTAAATTCTGGTACATATAAGAAATTAGGTCCTTCTTTACTAATTCCTCATGTCTGTAAGTGAAGAAACCGATCTCAATCAAAGTCAATTTTTTGCTGCATTATGTTATCCTTGTCTTGGCCTTCTCTATTTTTTGGTCTATTTTTATCCACCCATAAAAACTGTACAATCAGTCCCTCATTACAAAAAAGACTATGTTGGATAATTTTGTACCAAACACTTTGCTGGTTAGTTATGCAGGCAGAGTTTGTGCTTTCAGAGGGAAATTGAACAGGCAGATTTCATTTGCAGTTATTAAATCTTCCAAAAATAATAATAGGCAGCATTCATATCAAAAGCGTAAAATGCTGAGAAAGAGTCTTGGCTCAAAAAGGAATGACAGGATCAGACAGGTGTCAGTCCAAGGGCACAAGCAGAGACAAGGCATCTTACTGCTTAAAGCAACCCCCAGCTGCTTGCAAACCTCTAGAAGAATGTTTAATGAGCAGCAATCTCCTAAGCTGCTCTGAGGTATCCTTAGTAACGGGGTTATTCACCCATTATACTCTGGCCTTGTGTGTCACCCAGCAGAGTGAGCTGGATTCTGCTACAGCAGAACAACGTGAGAGAGCTATTCAGGCTGTTACTGACTCAACCAAATGGGGGCCGTACTTTTGGCCGTCTTAATTACCTGCTGCTGTTTGAAGGGGAAAAAATCAACAAAACAATCCCACCATCTCCACTGGAGAAAAGAACTATCCCTTGCTTTGAAGGATATCTCTAGATATTAGTTGGCAAAAGCCTCCCTAGTTCTCGGCTGGTTTTATCTCTTGGTCACCCTCCCCTGAGTTTGTTCTTAGTACAGAGAGTATTTATCACTGGCAGCAAGACACCGGCATATCAATAGCAATCTCTCTGCTAAATCAGCTCTTCATTGCCTTGGGCCAAGTTTGGTTGAATTGAAGAAACATTTAAGGGCTAGATTGTGCCAACTTTGCCCATGTTGAGTGGCCTCTAAGGTCTTGTACACACACACACACACACACACTACTATATTGGTGTAGTTAAAGAAAGCAATGCAACCCTTTCTTGTGTGGACGCAGTTATATTGGTATAAAGATGCTTTATACTGGATTAGCTATTCCCACATGGAAAGGGGAATGAGCTATATCAGTAGAAGGCACATTTATCCCAGTATAACTGCATCCACACTAGAGGCTTTACCAGTATAACTTTATCGGTAAAAATTCACACCCCCTAGCTGACATAGTTATACTGCTACAAAACCTGTGGGTAAACCAGACCACTTTAAAATGTCTGGGACTAGTGGCAGAGTAAGGTACTACTCACTGTGAGGCAAAGTGGCAGAATCCAGCCCAATGACCTTGCTGTCTTCAAGTTTTTAATACAAACTATTTGAACAACAAGATCTTTCCCATTTTTGGACATCAGACAGAAAAGACTATTTTTGACCAGGTCCTCAGCTTGTGTAAAATCCATGAACACCAGCTGAAGATCTGGCTTCTGGAAAGCATCTTCTGGAAAGCTCAGCCATAGAATCCTAGCTGTTAGAGGGGAACACACCTGTTAGATCACTCAGGCCATTCACCTGACAATTTGGGGTGGTTGCTTGTTGTTCATCAGGACTGGATGCCTCTGGTCCTTTTGTGGTGCTGTCTAGCGTGCTTGCAGGCGAACAGAACCCAGAGGCACAGGAGAAGTGCTAGGGATAGCCCTCTGCACTGAGGGTAGCAAGTCTTAGGCCTCCTGTATACTCACCCCCTTACTCACAAATGGGAAGTGTAAAAAAAGAAGCAGTGAGACTTTGGCAGGGGATGAGCTCAAGTGTTTGGCTATGTATTTCCCCTGTCAAGCCTCACTCCTGACTAGTAGCAGAAGTAACTTGAAAGCCATACTCTCATTAATGCATGGTCAGGTTTCCTGCCCTGTGTCTCACTTTTGCCATGAATTTATACACTCCACACCTGCTGTGTGCAGGATCAAGCCTTTACTAGTGTTGTATCCAGTCTAGCTTCAAATGTGCCAAGCAATGGGGCTTCCATCATAGCCCTTAGAGGGTTATTTCACAGGCTATTAGAACTCCTGATAACTTCCCTCTCCTAATTTCATCCCAGTACTCCTCCTCCTTGTCAGTTATCTTCTCGGTTGTGATTTAGGCCAGATTTTGTCCCATGGACACAACTACTCGTGCAGTTCAGCAATATGCATTGTTCCACAATTGTTTGTAGAATGCTAAATAATTTTTTCAATTGTGTAACATTTCTATATTTTTAACCCTTGGATAAATATAGCATCAAAGGGCCCATTTGCTCTCCTCTGAACTGGATACATTTCATTTAAATGTCAACAATGAGTCACATCAACAAAATAAACGGGGGGAAAAGAACTATTTCTGCTCTACTCTCATGGAAGAGAAGGTTTTGCAAAAATGACTGTAGAAAGGGGGAATGTGTGTGTGTGTGGGGAGGGGGGTGTACACCGTTCCCCATCACTTCAGTGACCTTCCTTGGCTGAGAGACAGACTTTCTTCAGAGCCTCTTGTCACCGCTAGTAACTCAGCCACAGGAGTCACTATGGAGTGACACATGGCATTCTCTTCTGCCAGGGGCTGCCACTGCCAACCTACAGAATCAGATGCCATGTTCAGGAAGCACAGTTTAATTTCTCACATGGCAGCATACAGCACTGACTATAGAGCCCCTGTTGATAGTTTTCTCCCAGCAGGGCTAACCTACTTCTCCTCAGCTATAACCAGAGATATGAAGCTTCCAGTTATAGAGACAGCCTATCTAGAAACTCTTTGATCCTGATATTCTGCATTCCACACATCAGTGATCCTCCTGATAAAAAGCTCTTTCTAAATCCAGCCCATCTGCATTTCCAAAGTGTCCGTCACTGTAGCATAGGGATCCCTTATCAATCCTTCCTTTGCTTCAAGCTATTGCTTCAGATGGTTCTGCAATGCACGTTTTCCAGGGGTTTAATGGTGCGAATAACAGTCACCGGTTCTCATCAGCCAATCAAGGGTGAATTTATCCACATTTGTCATTTTGCAATTTGTATTTGAAAAACCTATAGGACAGATTTTTGTCAAGATGTTTCAGTTGTTTACTCAGGGTAAATAAATGTTAATCTTTTTTTAATCTATAATGCATACTGTCTTGTAAACTTCCTGTCCTCTCGGTGACTTCTGTTTATACAGAATTGCAGCTCCCCTATCTGCAATAGGCTCAGACACATGACTAATGGCTCCACATTTAGTAACTATGTTATGTGGGTTTCTTTCATTATTACAAATAGACCAACCCTTAGAAATAAAATTAAATAAAAAGGCCCAAACCAGCTCCCACTGAAGTCAAGGGCAAAACTATTTTCTTGCATCAGAAATGAGAGAAAAAGAATCACCTATGTTAGCTTTCATGAAAATTACCCAACCTATTAAGAACAGCATAGCTATAGACAGATCAATCACACAGAGCTACTCAGCAAGATCTATAAAAAGCGACAAAGAGTCCTGTGGCACCTTATAGACTAACAGACATATTGGAGCATAAGCTTTCGTGGGTGAATACCCACTTTGTCAGATGAATGTAGTGGAAATTTCCAGAGGCAGGTATAAATATGCAGGCAAGAATCAGTCTAGAGATAACAAGGTTAGTTCAATCAGGGAGGATGAGGCCCTCTTCTAGCAGTTGAGGTGTTAACACCAAGGGAGGAGAAACTGCTTTTATAGTTGGCTAGCCATTCACAGTCTTTGTTTAATCCTGAGCTGATGGTGTCAAATTTACAAATGAACTGAAGCTCAGCAGTTTCTCTTTGAAGTCTGGTCTTGAAGTTTTTTTGCTGCAGGATGGCTATCTTTAAACCTGCTATTGTCTGTCCAGGGAGGTTGAAGTGTTCTCCTACAGGTTTTTGTATATTGCCATTCCGAATAGCTGACTTGTGTCCATTTATCCTTTTACGTAGGGACTGTCCAGTTTGGCCGATGTACATAGCAGAGGGGCATTGCTGGCACATGATGGAGTATATTACATTGGTGGACATGCAGGTTAATGAACCGGTGATGTTGTGGCTGATCTGGTTAGGTCCTGTGATGATGTCGCTGGTGTAGATATATGGGCAGAGTTGGCATCGAGGTTTGTTGCATGGATTGGTTCCTGAGTTAGAGTTACTACGGTGCAGTGTGTGGTTGCTGGTGAGAATATGCTTAAGGTTGGTGGGTTGTCTGTGGGTGAGGACTGGCCTGCCTCCCAAGGCCTGTGAAAGCGAGGGATCGTTATCCAGGATAGGTTGTAGATCACTGATGATGCATTGGAGAGGTTTTAGCTGAGGACTGTAGGTGATGGCCAGTGGAGTTCTGTTGGTTTCTTTCTTGGGCTTGTCTTGCAGCAGGAGGCTTCTGGGTACACTTCTGGCTCTGTTGATTTGTTTCCTTATTTCCTCATGCGGGTATCGTAGTTTTGAGACTGCTCGGTGAAGATCTTGTAGGTGTTTAATGGGCAGCAGGTTTAAAACAAATAAAAGGAAGTTCTTCTTCACACAGCGCAGAGTCAACTTGTGGAACTCCTTGCCTGAGGAGGTTGGGAAGGCTAGGACTATAACAGTGTTTAAAAGAGAACTGGATAAATTCATGGAGGTTAAGTCCATTAATGGCTGTTAGCCAGGATGGGTAAGGAATGGTGTCCCTAGCCTCTGTTTGTCAGAGGGTGGGGATGGATGGCAGGAGAGAGATCACTTGATCATTACCTGTTAGGTTCACTCCCTCTGGGGCACCTGGCATTGGCCACTGTAGGTAGACAGGATACTGGGCTAGATGGACCATTGGTCTGACCCAGTATGGCCATCCTTATGTTCTTATGTTGGTCTCTGTCTGAGGGGTTGGAGCAAATGCAGTTGTACCTCAGCGCTTGGCTGCAGACGATGGATCGTGTGGTATGTCCGGGATGGAAGCGGGAGGCATGAAGGTAGGCATAGCATTCGGTGGGTTTTAGGTATAGGTTTTCGGTATAGTTACTAGAAATTAGAGTTAAATTTAGCTTTGTTAGCTAAATTATAGGTAAGGTTCTATAAATTAGTCATGTCAACACTGAGAGCAGAACAATGTTAAAGGAACTACAGCCATTTTAAAACACGGCTGGTACCAGCAGCATTCTAGCACGGTTTCCCAGAGCTGGGTGGACAGAAATGTTTCATCAGGGATTGGGCAGCTACCTACAGGATTATACTATGTATAATACCATTGTAATTCTAATAAAGTTCTTAGACAAAGTAATTCCTATCTGCACTGATAGGGAAAACTTTACTAGAACCCTGAGAGCAACAACTATCATTCAAGTTGGTTGCAACTAGTAGTGCTCTACTCCCCCAGTGAGGACAGGGTTATTGACTTCATGGCAATGCTTTTCTACTGCTGTCTAAGGCCAGGTCTACGCTACCGCGGTAGTTCGACGGCTGGCAATCGAACTTCTGGGTTCGATTTATCGCGTCTGGTCTGGATGCGATAAGTCGAACCAGGAAGTGCTCGCCGTCGACTGCGGTACTCCACCTCAGCGAGAGGAGTACCGCGGAGTCGACGGGGGAGCCTGCCTGCCGCGTGTGGACCGCGTCTGAACCGCGGTAAATTCGAACTAAGGTATGTTGACTTCAGCTACGTTATTCACGTAGCTGAAGTTGCGTACCTTAGATCGAATTGGGGTGTTAGTGTAGACCAGGCCTAAGAAGAACACAACTTGCTTAGCCATGGATGAGCAGTCTGGCCAAATACCTGCCACGGGCACATTATTAGCACACAGAAGTGTGATGCCTTTTGGCATCTCCCTATCTGCTGTATATCCCACATGATCATAGAAAAACAAAATTACTTGACTGCTTCATATGGGTATCAGATCACACAATTACAACAAAAATCTTTTGCCCCTGCTGTAAATTTGTCCTGCACACTCCTGCCTGTCACATTAGTCATACAACATACTTTCAGAGTTTGTTTAAGCCATGGAGTCAAAGGCTGGTTTGCAGCTGCTACTGTGAGTGCCTGCAGCTATCAGGTATCAGTCAGGGATTTTTTTTTACACAAAGACATATGTTTATTTAATTCCTTGTCACATATTTCTCTCTCTTGTAGTGTTGTGGGGTAAATTTTATTTCTTCTTATTAATATCTTGGGAAACCTCCATGTTTGCTAGAGTCCCAGGGCTGCATCCAGCATTTAAAGATACAATCAATATTGTGGTGTTTCATGAATTCACAGATTCCTTTGCAGATCTTACTGAGAATAAAGAATGTGAGAATCCTGACTCCACAGCAGGGGGCAGTGCTATATGATAAATGCTTTTAGAGCAGTTCAGACACTTGATCACAAGGAGTCTTGAAATTATAGAACCAACCATAGCAACCTAGGGTTCATTTAATAGTCCCTTTTTTCACTAGCCTAGAAGAAGCACTTGGAATTCTGAGAGCTTGTTTAAAATTGACACTGCAAAACACAGTATTGCACCCAGATAAAATAAATGCTCCATTTTTAGGTCAAAAAAGAAGTCAAGATCCAAGAGATATTTTAGGCCTTAAATATACTCTGATATTCTTGCTGGTATCAAAATATACCAGTGTGCTTTGGAAAGAGACAGACCAAGCACCACAAGGATACATCCATGTCATATATTATTTAGATAGATCTAAGTGACCTATATACTTCTGCACTGTAGTCTGTCCCGGATATGTGGATTTGCAGTCCATCCTAAACAGGAGGCATTTACTTTAAGAAAACAAAACTTAAAAGCCTACCACAAAATTATTGACCAACAGGCTTCTACCCAGCTTAAGTTTCAGCTTTGTCTTCTCTGTTTACCAGGGATCACACCCTGCCTGGAGCTTTATGTACACAGAATAATATTGTGCAAATAAATATATTGTTACATAGGCCATGGCTGCCACCACTGTTTAATAGAGAAATGTGGCCTGCACAGACTATGGGTCCCACAATGCATGCTCCATTTTGACCTGAGTGGTAGGGCACTTAGCCCAAGATGGAGCATTACTGCAATTTTTCTGAGCTGCCTTTCAGTAGTCCGCTTCATTTTATGCAAAATATGGGCAGCCCACAGTTGGGCAAAGTGTGGTTGTTCTTGCTGCAGGTCCCTGGTTGCTGTTTAGGATAAAAAGTCAGCGGATTGCTGTAGTGTTCATAATTATAATTAATTGGTGCAGGAAAACTCAGCTGAGGTGCAGTATCTAACTTTCAGCAAGGTCCTGGCATTTTTACCCAGCTTTCTGAGTTTCTCACAATGAGGTTCAAATAGCTTGCCCCAGACAGTGAAGTGAGTCTATGGCCAGGAATCCTACTGGTTCCCAGTGCTGTGCTTCTAGCCTTAGGTCAGACGTTCATCAAGATTTTCATAGCAGGGACCACATTTTGATAGTCATTTATTTATTTTGATTTATAACATACAAAAAATAGAGAGAGATTGTCTAACAGGCCACCGCCCTTCCCAGTCAAGATCACCTCCCCTCCCATTCATGACTGCATAATATTACTGTAGCAACTACAACAGTTGCATAGATGGAAGAGTATCTTCAGGACACCTATAAGATTATTAAATACTTTGCTAAACACAACAGGCATTTTGAAAAAAAGTAATCACTTCGGTTCTTCGTTTTGTCTCCCTTTCATGCCTCTTCTGATCCCCTCTCTCCTGATCATGTTCCTCTGCTGCCTGGTCCCCTTCTCCACCTCTCCACTACACGTGATTCGTTGGCTCCCCTGCCCTAGCCACCCATTACTCTTATCCCACTGTTACAGTGCCTGTGATCTCTGAGGCCAGCTCCAGTTTCCTCCTTTGTCTCCTAGAGCAGAAAGGCTGGCTCCACCTCCTTGTGGCCCGCTGCTTTTATAGATCTCCAGTTTCTTTTTTGCAATGAAAGGCCTTAACACCCGTAGAGGCAGCTGGAAACAAGCAGGAGAGCCAGCACCACGTAACCAATCACCTCTCTGTGGACCACCAGCAAGTGCAGTGCAGAATCTGAGAACTACTGCACTAGACCCTATAGTCTCCTCTTCTACAGAATCTTTCCTGCTGGGGCTTAAGCAATGTCTGCCCTGGAGTCCATATCTCCACTTGCTTGATTCTAGATATTGAAAACCATGGTGCTCATCCTCCATCTCAGAGAGCAGGTGATCAGTATTCTCTTACAAGTCTGAAGCCAATGTAACTGTAAATCAGGTGGCAGGAGGCTTCAGGCAACAAGCAGCCTGAACCTCCTGCCTGGAGATACCCAGTGCATCACCTTGGTGCTAGCAATTTTGGCTTGCCAGCTGTATATGTAAGAGCTCTATTGTGCCTGTTAGGTATAGTCCTGTGTTATGGGGTGGGGCATAGGCACACTGCTCTAAAGGAAGCTCCAGGAAGCAAGCTCATCTGTCTGCATTTCCAAACAGCCCATCACTGTAGTGCCCAAGAGTCCCCTGGTGTGTTATGGGAGTGCCCTTGCTACTATCCCTCTTCACAGGGTGCTTGGCCCTGTCCCTTGCCCAGAGTCCCTGCCTCCTTTGGCCAATGTGTGCCCCCAAGGGCTGCACAGAGTGAGTAACCCTGTGCTTCCTAGATTGTAGATTATATAGTACTGACAAGGTACTATGAGGTTTGTGGGTGGGCAGATGATCCTTGTGTACACCCCCCCCCCCGCCAATTATGCAACCATGTAAGAGCCTATCAGAATGTGGCCCTAAATAATCTCTCTATATTTAAAGTAATAGATGCAAAACGCTTGGGTAGAACAAGGCTTATTAGGTTTGTTTAAAATGGGGCTTTTGCTGCTGAATTAAAGTGCAATGATGACCTATTTCACTGCTTTTGGTGCTATTCTAGTAGCCATTATATATGGAGCGGAAAAGGAGCCAGACAGCTATTCTCATTTAGCACTGTTCTCAGCCCTGACTTTGAAATGTCCTAGTCCTAGTACAATTTAAGTGAAACGTTCTTTCAGCAACTCTGGATTTCGGTGCTCTTTAAAGTCAAAGGGAGGCAAAAGGCAGCAAAGGAAGAGGCACACTTATATTGAAGTAATTTGGGGATTAAGTCCCAAATAATAATATTGCAGCGAGCTGCCTGTAGCCAGAGCTGCTGCAAATACTTGCATGACCCAATATTCAAATCACCACGAGGAAAGGACAGGACTTCTGGGATTTTGTGTACATAGTTATTGGGCTGCCATTAAAGGGGAGGTGAGTCTCGTTTATTGAACACTAATGGGGTCTGTTTGTCACAGTTCACAACAATCTGGAGGGTTGTGTGTCACCTTTCGGGGAACTGCTAAAAATTAGGTCAGTCAGTATCATCACAATCCAACAAAGCACTCAGGGAGGGGAGGGGACCAGCCATTTCATTTAAGGAGGGACAGGTTTACGCTTTGGTACCATATGTGCTCAGGGGCTAAAGGCCTTGCCAGCTGTTGGGCTATAGCAATACAAAGTCTTCTGCTGTGTCTGAGAAAAGAACAGGAGTCCTTGGGGCACCTTAGAGACTAACAAATTTATTTGGGCATAAGCTTTCGTGGGCTAAAACCCACTTCATCACATGCATGCAGTGGAAAATACAATAGGAAGATACATATATACACAGAGAACATGAAAAAATGGGGGTTGCCATACCAACTCTAACGAGACTAATCAATTAAGGTGGGCTATTATCAGCAGGAAAAAAAGCTTTTGTAGTGATAATCAGCATGGCCCATTTCAAACTGTTGACAAGAAGGTGTGAGTAACAGTAGGGGAAAAATTAACATGGGGAAATAGTATCGGGGGGTAGCCGTGTTAGTCTGTATCCACAAAAACAAGGAGTCCAGTGGCACCTTAAAGACTAACAGATTTATTTGGGCATAAGCTTTCGTGGGTAAAAAAGCCTCACTTCTTCAAATGCATGGAGTGAAAGTTACAGATGCAGGCATTATATAATGACACATGAAGCGAAGGGAGTACCTCACAAGTGGAGAACCAGTGTTGACAGGGCAATTGGATCAGGGTGGATGT
The DNA here is from genome assembly GCF_002925995.2 of Terrapene triunguis. Classification (NCBI taxonomy): domain Eukaryota; kingdom Metazoa; phylum Chordata; order Testudines; family Emydidae; genus Terrapene; species Terrapene triunguis. The sequence goes on along the minus strand of NW_020664540.1, from coordinate 1,813,018 downwards.
AGTCCACTCCCAGTATCCCTGATGAGGCCACAGCACGCCTGGTGGTTGAGCTTTGTGACTTTGTCCTCACCCACAACCATTTCAGATTTGGGGACAACTTATACCTTCAAGTCAGTGGCACTGCTATGGGTACCCGCATGGCCCCACAGTATGCCAACATTTTTATGGCTGACTTAGAACACCGCTTCCTCAGCTCTCGTCCCCTAGAGCCCCTCCTCTACTTGCGCTACATTGATGACATCTTCATCATATGGACCCACGGAAAGGAGGCCCTTGAAGAATTCCACATGGATTTCAACAATTTCCACCCCACCATCAACCTCAGCCTGGACCAGTCCACACAAGAGATCCACTTCCTGGACACTACAGTGCAAATAAGTGATGGTCACATAAACACTACTCTATTCCGGAAACCTACTGACCGCTATACTTACCTACATGCCTCCAGCTTCCATCCAGGACACATCACATGATCCATTGTCTACAGCCAAGCCCTAAGATACAACCACATTTGCTCCAATCCCTTAGACAGAGACAAACACCTACAAGATCTTTATCAAGCATTCTTAAAACTACAATACCCATCTGGGGAAGTGAGGAAACAGATTGACAGAGCGAGACGGGTACCCAGAAATCACCTACTACAGGACAGGCCCAACAAGAAAATAACAGAACACCACTGGCCATCACATACAGCGCCCAGCTAAAACCTCTCCAGCGCATCATCAACGATCTACAACCTATCCTGGAAAATGATCCCTTACTCTCTCAGACCTTGGGAGGCAGGCCAGTCCTCGCTTACAGACAACCCCCCAACCTAAGCAAATACTCACGAGCAACTACACACCACACCACAGAAACACTAACCCAGGAACCAATCCCTGTAACAAACCTCGTTGCCTACTCTGTCCCCATATCTACTCTAGCAACAACATCAGAGGACCCAACCACATCAGCCACACCATCAGGGGCTCATTCACCTGCACGTATACTAATGCTATATAAGCCATCATGTGCCAGCAATGCCCCTCTGCCATGTATATTGGCCAAACCGGACAGTTTCTACATAAAAGAATAAATGGACACAAATCAGACATCAGGAATGGTAACATACAAAAGCCAGTAAGTGAACACTTCAATCTCCCTGGACAGTCTATAACAGATTTAAAAGTAACTATTCTTGAACAAAAATACTTCAGAAACAGACTTCAAAGAGAAACAGCAGAACTAAAATTCATTTGCAAATTTAACACCATTAATTTGGGCTTGAATAGGGAATGGGAGTGGCTGGCTCATTACAAAAGCAGCTCTGCATATCCTGGAATTGACACCTCCTCATCTATTTTTGGGAGTGGACTACATCCACCCTGATTGAATTGGCCCTGTCAACACTGGTTCTCCACTTGTGAGGTAATTCCCTTCTCTTCATGTGTCATTAAATAATGCCTGCATCTGTAACTTTCACTCCATGCATTTGAAGAAGTGAGGCTTTTTTACCCACGAAAGCTTATGCCCAAATAAATCTGTTAGTCTTTAAGGTGCCACCGGACTCCTTGTTTTTTTCATGGGGAAATAGTTTTTAGTTTGTGTAATGACCCATCCACTCCCAGTCTTTATTCAAGCCTAATTTAATGGTCTCTAGTTTGCAAATTAATTCCAGTTCTGCAGTTTCTCATTGGAGTCTGGTTTTGACTTTTTTTGTTGAAGAATTGCGACTTTTAGGTCTGTAATTGAGTGTCCAGAGAGGTTGAAGTGTTCTCTGACTGGTTTTTGAATGTTATAATTCTTGATGTCTGATTTGTGTCCATTTATTCTTTTGCATAGAGACTGTCCGGTTTGGCCAGTGTACATGGCAGAGGGGCATTGCTGGCACATGATGGCATATATCACATTGGTAGATGTGCAGGTGAACAAGCCCCTGATGGTGTTGCTGATGTGATTAGGTCCTATGATGGTGTCCCTTGAATAGATATGTGGACAGAGTTGGCAATGGGCTTTGTTGCAAGGATATGTTCCTGGGTTAGTGTTTTTGTTGTCTGGTTGCTGGTGAGTATTTGCTTCAGGTTTGGGGGCTGTCTGTAAGCGAGGACTAGCCTGTCTCCCAAGATCTGTGAGAGTGAGGGATCGTCCTTCAGGATAGGTGTAGATCCTTGATGATGCGCTGGAGAGGTTTTAGTTGGGGGCTGAAGGTAACGGCTAGTAGTGTTCTGTTACTTTCTTTGTTGGGCCTGTCCTGTAGTAGGTGACTTCTGGCTCTGTCAATCTGTTTCTTCACTTCAGCAGGTGGGTATTGTAGTTTGAAGAACGCTTGATAGAGATCTTATAGGTGTTTGTTTCTGTCTGAGGGATTGGAGCAAATGTGGTTGTATCTTAGAGCTTGGCTGTAGACAATGGATCATGTGATGTGGCCTGGATGGAAGCTGGAGGCATGCAGGTAAGTATAGCAGTCAGTAGGTTTCTGGTATAGAGTAGTGTTTATGTGACCATTACTTATTAGCACTGTAGTGTCCAGGAAGTGGATCTCTTGTGTGAACTGGTCCAGGCTGAGGTTGATGGTGGGATGGAAATTGTTGAAATCATGATGGAATTCTCAAGGGCTTCTTTTCCATCGGTCCAGATGATGAAGATGTCATCAATGTAGTGTAAGTAGAGTAGGGGCGTTAAGGGACGAGAGCTGAGGAAGCGTCTGATGAAGTGGGTTTTAGCCCACGAAAGCTTATGCCCAAATAAATTTGTTAGTCTCTAAGGTGCCACAAGTACTCCTTGTTCTTTTTGCTGATATAGACTAACACGGCTACCACTCTCAAACCTGCCGTGTCTGAGTGATACAATATAAACACTGACAAACAGGCCGGGGCCAATGGGAACATTTGTGATATTAGGGGCTGACTGGAACATAAAGGGCCATTGTTCTGTCTATTCAGCACAGGCCTGTATTTGAGGCAGGACAGAGCTCATAGGAAACACCCCGCACCCCCTTTGGAGGGGCTCTCACCCACAGGTTAGCCAGTGTGGGGCACTCAGTAGGCCACAGGGACACCAAATGTGAGCAGCCTCCATGTAGGTGTGTGTGTGTGGTGGGGGACAGGAAGACCTCTTGAACCCTCTCTCCCTTGCTCTCCCATGCAATAGCCAGCTATAATCTGGCCTTTAGTGTGGTTACAAGTATAGGGCCTACCCCGATCTATGCTGCATGGGTGGATTCTCTGGAAGAGAGTATTGGAGGGAGCCAATCCTTGCTGTAGCAGCAGGCCAGGGTTCACACCGAGAGCTCAAGAGAGGGAATTGGCTATTGTGCTGAATGGTAACCCACTGCCTCCAGGAGGGATGTGCCCCCCCCACAGCTGGTTGGCATGCAAGTTACCATCTGCAGCACATGTGCTGAGTGTGGCATATGGGGGAGGTGGGGTAGGGCAGGGCACGCTGCATCTTTTCAAAGGAGCAGCAGAGTGCAGTTGATCACCTGGTGCAGCTGCCTCCAGCTCTGTGGCAGCAGCATAGCTCTTCTAACTAAGGGGAGGTCTGTGCTGCATTTGCTCTCCCTGCTAGCGCAGCTCCTACCAGGAAAGTCAGGCTTTGCCTGTGATAAACACACACACCTTCGTTTACAAAAAAATCATGAATAATTATTGGTCACCAACATTGCACTAAAGTAGGTAACAAGCAACGACAAATACAAAGGGCACTCACTCACCAATGTAACCAGCCCATGCAAGACCTGCTCCTGCTTGCATTGAAGTCAGTGGGACTGTTGCTAGTGAGTTCCATCTGAGCAGGCGTATGTTGCTGGGTAGTACAAATGATGTCAGTGAAATGTCGAAAGCCTGTGGCTTAAGTTTGCAAAAGTGACTAGTGATTTTGGGTGCCCAACTCGAGATACCTTAAAGGAGCCTGATGTTCAGAGGGTGGGTGCTCAGCCCTTTCTGCCAGGGAGGTGCATTTAAAGTGTCTCAAGCTGGACGCCCCAAAACAGAGACAACCCCAAATCACTAGTCACTTTTGTAAATTTAGGCTTTTAGGTTCTAATAATAAATGAAATCATGGATAAGGGCGAGGTTGTTTCGAGATGTCCAGTCTGCAAGTTGTTTGCCGTTGGTGTCAACCTGGTTGGTTGGTTTCAGCTGATGCTTGGAGGCTTGTAAACATTTGCCAGCCAGAAACCGCCAACCTGGATGGTGTCATGGAATTCAGTAAACATCAGCTGAATAGCATCTGCAATATCAGACTGAACGTATGTGGCTTGGCTGTGCTTCGAGTGTGCCACATGGCACAGCAGGTCAAAGCCATCGATACTGTAACCGTCTCCAGCCCTGTTCAACCTTTACATCAATGACCTGCCAACAACGGAGCCACAAAAGTTCATTTACGTAGGCCCGGACGTTTCACGAGCTTGATGCCACCTTAAGCTAGGACATGATAAAGTTAGCAGACTACTCTAAGACTTGGCGCCTCCAGCCAAGCGTCATAAAAACAGTCTCCAGTTTGTTCCATCTTCATCACGCCCGTGCAACCTGAGAACTGGACGTTTATATGAATGGTCAGAAGGTGAAGCATGAAGTAGAACCAGTCTATCTAGGTGTGACCTTAGCCCACACACTGAGTTACCATGCCCACCTGAAGAAGACAGCAGCTAAAGTTAAGACGCACAACAACCTTGTCAGCAAGCTGGCAGGTTCGTCATGGGGTGCTCATGCTCCAACTTTGCGGATGTCAGCTTGTGCCACCTTGTATTCGGTGGCGGAGTCCTGCGCATCAGTTTGGAGTCGATTGTCATACACCAAACTGGTGGATATGCAGTTATACGCTGCCATGTGCATCATCTCTGGCACCCTGCGTCCGACTCCACTCCCATGGCTTCCAGTTCTGAGCAATATTGCTCCTCCTCATATCAGATGAGAGATTGCCACTGGCAAGTTACTGGAGAAAGTATGTGCTAACCCAAGCCTGCCGCTGCACAATGACCTTTTTAAACCACCAGCTGCACGTTTGCCATCACGTCGCCTATTATGGTCTCATCCGCCACGCCAGGATGTTAGGGCGGACACACTCTGGTGAGAGGAATGGAGATCTGTTATAATCCCCAACCAGTCCCTCGTCGCCGACTCCACAATTTGCCTGCCTGGGTTTGACCTGCCCCATCCCCAATGGTCCCTGTTGAACAGGTTCTGGACCAGACGAGGTCTCTGTGTGGCCAACCAGTATCGCTGGGGCCTTTGAGACAGCCCTTTGTGCAGCTGTGGCAAAACACAGACAATGACACACATTGTCGAGGAATGCCGGCCGACTAGGGTCAGCGGTGGCCTAGAAGAACTGCAACACGCCACTGGAGATGCCATCGCTTGGCTAGATGACTATGCACACACTAAATAAATAATAAATGAAATAAGAAGATAATTCATACACACTCCCAGCCCCTAATTGTACATACATCTATCATCACTTTTCATTCAGGGATCTCAAAGTGCTTTATGAACATTAGTGAACTGATATAATTCTGTGACTGCATGTGGATTGGCAAGCTCGCTTGGCACTGTAGTCGTAACAAAGTATGATAAGTGTTTCTCTTCCAGGGGTATTTTCAGAGCACTGACATTGCTAATACAGTTTGAGAGTCTCTTATATACAAGGTTACTCAATTGTCTGTCAAAAAATTGTCTGTCAGTATTGTTTCAGCTTCCCTCTGAAGATTATTCCATTGCCCATGGTTCACCTCTGTGAGGGATTTTTTTCCTAACATTGTTTATGAACAATCTTACATTTTCCAGCTTCTGTTGTACCTTGACTTATTCTCATTTGTCTGCCCTGGATAATTCCATGGTTTTGTTAGTATTTTTGTATATAGTTACGGCCCCTCTTTACACTCTGTTCTCTAAGAGGAACACATTAAATCCATTCAAATTGTCCTTGCAGGACATGTCCTCCATCCACATCTTACTCTTTTTTTCCCTTCCCTTCTGAGGCTCCGTCCAGGTTGTCAATGTGCTAATGTGTTATGGAGTCCGTACTGGAGTAGGTTCAGGCTCCCCTAAAAGCTGCAGCTTGCACAGACACCTCACAGCAATTGATTTGCATCAACATCCCTTTAAAGTATTTGGAAGAAAGTGTCAAGCAGATAACTCCCAGAGCCATGACATGTCTTGTCAGTTTCACAGGCGATGCCAGCCCACTGTACTTGAACTGAACAGGAGCTGCTGGCACTTGAACTGAAACGAATTGCTGCAGCACATTTGGGCCTGGAATGAAACTGATAAAGCCGAAGCCAGCCTAGAAAGTAATCAGATCGGCAAATTTGCTTGGGTGTAATTTATTGACCTCTCGTCAGCCAAAATTTCAGCTTCTTCATTCCCTTCTCAGCACTCCAGGCAACCCCAAAACTTTTAAGGCATTAAAACTGATAACTGCCTATGGTATGAATATGTATTTTAAAGGCTGAATTCTGGAATGACTCTGTGTACGACCTCTGTGAAAATCCTCTACAGGCGGGCTTCCAGGACTGTGCCCACCATGGATCATATTGCATTGATTATTTCTGGAGTGGAAGGGCTGTGGTTGGCTATAATAGTTTTTCCGTTACTATTCTTCGTGGACCCAATTGGTCTCATGATTCAGCCTCAAGTTCCCACATTGCAGCCACCATCCTTCTAGTCAAGGCAATCTCAGTTAGAATTCCTTTCTGAGCCTCTTAATTAACACTGCTCCTTAATTGTCTGGAATGGTCTTTTTTATGTTACTCATGTTTAATAGGGTAGTGCCCAGAGGCCTAATGAGAATGGGACTCGACTGTTCTAGACACTGTACAAATATAGAATAAGAAACACTCCCTGCCCCAAACAGCTTACAATTTAAATAGACACAACAGACAAAGGGTAAGGGGGAAAACAGGAAAGAAGACAGAACACCACGATGGCAGCAAACACTCTTAGTTCCACAGTGTTTTGGTTTTATTTTACTTTTAAAAAACTAAAAGAATAAAAGGCACAGTCTCTTTTCCATGCCCTAATCAACCAAAGGTAAGTAAAGTACTTTTACTTCAGTGGGGTTCAAAATGAAGTAAAAAGCATCAGTATAAAGGCTAACAAAAGGGTCAATTTTAACCACATTTACTTTGAAGATGGGCATGAACCAAAAAAGGAGCTGAATACTTGCAATCCAAACCTAGAGCTGAATTTCAGTTCTATAATGGGCCAAACCAGAACCCCAGATCTTGAAATCCCTGAACTTTAGGGAGGATGGTGTGTGTTGTTGCTGGGTGTAGTTGGAAATCTGAATTCTGCAATTACAGGGGGATGTTTGTACTGGGATAGATATACTGGTGAAAGCCTCCAGTATAAATGCCCTGCAATAATGTAGAATGAGGTTTACTCCAGTTTGAAACAGTTTTACACTGATGCAATGCATCTACGCTGGAAGTGTGCTCAGGTGCAGCTACATTGGGGTTGCTACACCAGAACAAAGATCTAATTTAGTGTTTTCCCTTAATTTGCACTACTCCTTCTCTAAAGAAGTACACACCATTTCCTGCACACCCAGGAAATACCCTCTTCTATGATACAGAGAGGCATTGCCTGCAAGGCAAAATGCAGGTAGCACTGGATGGCTTTCGAAAAGATATTATTGGCTGGAATTTTCATGGAATGTGGCATGATAGGAATTTTCTCCACCTGCCTTTGGGAAGAAGATACTTTAACAGCTGTGGGTATAAATAACATTTATCAGAGAGAGGAGAGGAAACAAAGATGTTGGTAATTAGAGGAAGACATCTACAGAAGGTTTTCTTAAAGGGCAAATAAATCAACCATGTGCAGCTGGTAAGGAAGGAGAGCACTGATGGAACGTTTCAGAATCGACAGGTTCTTTCAGCAAAGGTTAATCCAAACCAAAGAAGTTGACAACAGACTTGTCCAGAGGAGAGTGATACTGACCTAGAACAAACACACTGGATTTGACTCTAATTCAAGAATTAGAATCCAGTAGTGCTCCTGTTGTTGAAACTGACATTCATTTTCATAGTTTCAGAACTTTTCCTACATGATCATGTTCTGAGGGAAGGGGATGTCAGATTATATATTAGGTTTATCTCCCTGATCAATATATTTTCTTTCATTGTTTTGTTAAATAAATAAGACCCCTGTAATGAACTCCAGGCAGACAGACCCCTGCACCCATTCAGGGAGACGTTAGCTTCAGTGGGGTGGAGTGCTGGATCAAATGTAAATTAATGAAAACGGGTTTGATGCCAGATTCATTGCAGGTGTAAATGGTCATAGTCCCAGTGAAGTCAATGGAGCTGTGCCCATTATAATCAACTGAGGATGTGGCTCTTAATTCATAGCAGTTACACCCATGGCTAGTCCTTTGTTTGACTTTGTTCAGGCTGACTGTACATATCTTGGTTCTACCTGATCAGGCAGGTTTGAAGCTACCTATAAAAATCAGGAATCATTTTAATACAAAATGTACATAGAACTGTGTCACGCTCACTAAAGACTATCCAGACACTGCTTACAGTACACAGACTTCCCTCTGGCTTGCATGCTGCTCAGATAAACTAAGTGCATTGCTTAAAATGTTAACAAGGTTGCCCAAGGTTACTGGATGTAATAGGAAGTATTGCAAATGTTATAACAGCCCGGCTATTACTTCTGCTAGCAATACAACCCATTTGTGTGAATTTCTGTACTCTAGTTGATATTGATTCGCTACAGTAACTGAATCAATAAAAAAGTGATAGTATAATTGATACATATTACTTGTCTGGTAACCTATCTCCAAGGAGGAAAATCAGGGAAGTGAAACACCATTCATCATGCCGCCATCTGAGAGGCAGGTACCTTGAAGGCAAACAACTAACCCTGACTCAGTTTCTGGAAAAAATAAGTTCTAGGCAGCAGCAGTAGTGGGATCAATCAATCACTTAGTTCCATCCTGAGCTGATTAAAACAATTTTACTTCCAAGCTGCTTGGTCATAATGAACTCAGAGGACAAAAATGCAGCTGCCTCTTTTAGACAAGGAGTTATTTGAGGATGTGAAGATTTATTTTGCATGAAAACTCTTGGAGACTGTGGCTATCTAAGTATCACCAGATAAAGTCAATCTAAGGCCCTGCTGCATTTTTAAAATACTATGAGCTACGTAACTGAATATGTAGCACAGGGGGAAATGGAGCACTCTCCTCATGTGTGGAGTATATATATTTCAATCTCCCCTTAATACACACGTTTCCCTGGGAGACTTTCTACGATACTCTCTTCACCTGTGCCTCACTCCAAAGCTGCCTCTCCTACCTTCCTTCTCTGACCAATCTCCCTTCTCTTGTCTTTAATCTGCTTCTAACTAGCTCCTCCTCAAAAATATTCAGGGCACTAACATGCCATTTGCCACCATTGCATTGATTGCACGGTTTATATGTTCTTTCCCCTATCCTTTGTCTGTCTTTTCTGTTTCGTAAGCTCTTCAGAGCAGCAGACGGTCTGCTACTCTGTGTTTGTGCAGTGCCTAGCACAGTGGGGCCCAATCTTGGTTGGTCCCTCGGCACTACAGTAATAAACAGGATGAATCTGCCAGAGAAACAAATCTTAATAAGGGTGGAATTTTCAGTAATGCCTCAGTGATTTAGGAGCTTAGCCTTTCAGTGGGACTCATGCTCTTAGTCATGTGAGTGCTGTTGAAAACTCCACCCTATATAAATAAATCACACCAGCTTGGATTCTTCTTTGGCAGACTGATGCCTGTACTGACCCAGGAGAGACAGGTATTGTATAGTGCCAAACTCACTGTCAATGCTCACGCATAATAAAGAATATCACACTCAAACTCCTAAGCATTCCATGGGCTTGCCATGTGGAAAATGCTAGTATTTATAGGGTTAAGATAAGCCACCAGCACTTTTTAAATAAGGTAAATAATGGCAGGGCTACACTACCCAGGAAAAGCACTGCCTCTTTCCATGATGATTGTACTTTCTACTCAGAACAGTGTGTTCATGCATGCCACACATTTTATCCCCCTTCTGAAATAGAATCTACTGTACATAAGCAAAACTTAAAGAGCAGATGTGAGCTGTGCAATTCTTGATATAAAGTTCCTTACTACTGCAGATTTTCTATGGTAATAGCCCCAAATAATGGTAGTCAGGGCCCCCTGTATGCTGCAATTTGTGGGAAATCTACCCCTTGATGCAGAATTGTGCTTCAGAATCCAAGCTTTCATTTGCATAAAACTGTTTTAGTCGTCATTGTTGCAAAGTCTTCAAAAATATGAACTGAGTGTAAGCAAATTCAACCTTCTCTTCCTGAGTCTGCAAAGAGCCTGAGAGAATAGTTCTCAAAGCTGTGAACTGTCCTACCCTTCCCAGTTTGTTTGTTGACCTCAAAACCTCTGTGAGTGTAAATATCAGTGTTGTCAACTTTTTCCACTGGTGATCATTTTAGCAGGCCCACCCAGCTAGTGCGCTTATCTCACATTTCTGGGTGCTACATGTCCCAGCTGTCTCATACTCAGCTGCCAAAGCCCCAGTCTTCACTGATCACAATTATGCCAGACACAAATCTTTGACACTGAAAAAGTAGACAGAAAAAAAAATCAAACTGAATACAGGGGCTGCTGCACTAACTGTATTATACGTTTTCATATAAAATTCAATACAAATCTCCATTTTATATTTAAAAGGAGCCTGGAAGGAATTTCAGTTCTTCAGTGTTGGCTGTCTGAGAATCCAAGGAGTTTTGCCACCAAATTTAGGTCCAGCTTGTTGCAAAATACATGGGGCCTTGCAGTAATAACACTGTTGCAAGGGGCTGCAATTGTGCCTGGCTCTTTGGGCCTTCCGCAGCCCCATGACACATACACTCAAAGGCCAGAAACATTCTAGTCCAGAATTCTTTGAGTTGGAAGGAAGCGCCAGTATGCTCCTCACAGGGATTAATAGTTCAAGGGTCACTGTCAGGTCCTGTAAATGAAAGCAAGGTACAACCCCCCTGAATTGGGGATAGACTCAGGCCTGGTCTACACTACGACTTTAATTCGGATTTAGCTGCGTTAATCCGAATTAATCCTTAACCCGTCCACACAACGGAGCCAGTTACTTCGAATTAAAGGGCACTTAAAATCGATTTCTGTACTCCACCCCGACGAGCGGAGTAGCACCAAAATCGATTTTGTTAATTCGAATTAGGGGTAGTGTGGCCGCACACCACCGAATTAATGTGGTTAAAATTAATGGGGTAGTGTGGCCGCACACCACCGAATTAATGTGGTTAAAAACCAAATTAATGTGCTTAGTGTGGCCGCGCACAATCGAATTTATACAATCTGTTTCCCAAATTCGAATTATCTAAATTCGAATTAATCTCGTAGTGTAGACGTACCCTCAGACTTTAAGGCCAGAAGGAATCGTCAGGATCATCTAGTCTGACCTCCTGCACATTGCAGGCCACTGAACCTCATCCACCCACTCCTGCAATAGGCCCATAACCTTGCTGGAAAAGATCACTGGACTCCCTCAGAAAGAATTGCTTGGGTACAGAGGGAATCCTGTCCAGCAGAGCTGGCATAGTAAGACCTGGCACTGCATCAGTACAAGGGGTTCTGTTAGGCAGGTCCCTTCTGCTGCTTTCAAAGTGTCATGAGGATCACTGTCTGCTGGCTGGACAACTGCAATGCCTGGTCTGTCAGTCTGAACAATTTTATAACTTTAGGGAACACTATTGTGTAGCTTCTCTGGCAGGAATTGGGGGTCTCAGTCCAGTTCTTAATGGACAGATGTCCATATCACATCACAAAACACATCATTGCAAGTGCCACTAACTGGCACCTAGTGGGCAGTCTTAGCAGAGAGGTTGAAGACTGAATGGGCACGAGACTTTAAAATCTTTGGTTTCAGAGTAGCAGCCGTGTTAGTCTGTATCCGCAAAAATAACAGGAGTACTTGTGGCACCTCTCTAAGGTGCCACAAGTACTCCTGTTATTTTTTTAAAATCTTTGCAGCCCTAGAGGTGACCCAACCAGGTTTGGGTTGGGGCACATTGCTAGGGCAGCATAAGGAACTTTGCATTGGTGGTACCTATTCTGCATCCCTTTTGTCAATACAGGAATTCAGGGTCTAGGGCTGTCAGCCCTTTTCACTAGCAGGACATTCACTTGTAAAGTGTTTTCCTAGCAGCGGTCAGCCAGTCCAGCCTTCCAGCTAAAACACCATCTGCTACTGAATCAGCCCATCCCCGGTCAGGAGTGTCTGAATCATAAGTAAAATTAGTCCTTCACTCCAAGTTCAAGACAATGTGAATCAGGACTGGAACCAGCCCTTCCCCCTCACACCAGGAGGATCTGAATCAGACTCTGAAATAGGCCTTCCCTCTCAGATCAGGAGGGTTTGAGTCAGGAGCTGAATCAGGCCTCCAGTTCCAGATCAGACAGAACTAACATAATATGAAGGCAACAAATTCAGTCTCCAGGTGGGGGAGATGAGAAGAGGGAGAGCCTCACACTACTCAACAATGATCCTTCCACATGGCTGAAAAACAGCACTGACGGGCTCCAGAGGGAGCCAGGTCCAGACCTCGGCTAAAAGGACAGTTACTGTGACATGGACATTCAGTGTGGAGAGAGTGGTGGGAAAGAAGGGAGGGAATCTTTGGTGCTCCAAGGACACTCCTTGGAAGAGGGAATCACATGTCTATTTTAATAGAAGAGCCCCCTTGGCTTTCTGGTGATATCTTCCAATTCCAACTAGTACAACCAGTGCTCCTCTAACCTCTGGTTTTCTACGAAGTTTTGCACTTCACTGCTCATACACCTTATCCAGTGAGATGTCGTTTCTGCTGTTATAGTTTATATTATGGTGGTTTCTCTAGACTCCAGTTGAGATCAGAGCTCCATTGTGCCAGATGTCCTACATACATGCAGTAAGAGAGGCCCTGCCCCAAAAAGCTTAAAATCCAAGTAGGCAAAAGGGAGTATTATCCCCATTTTACAGATGGGGAACTGAGGCACAGAGAGATCAAACGATGGGTCTAAGGTCACACAGGGAGTCTGTGGTAGAGCTCAGAACTGAACCCGGGTCCCTCGTGCCTTAACCCACGTGCTCATCCCTTCTCAGTATATATTCATAGCCCTGTTTTCCCTGCAAATACACTCCTAATAGCATGATGATCATGGGCTCTCTCCTTCTCTAGATACATCCTTTGGGAATGGGGAAGGTGTTTTTCAGTCTGCCAGTCTTTTTGTGCTCACTCCAGACATGCTAAATCTGTGAAAAAACTGCAGAAATTGGGCTTGTTTTTGGCTTAATTGGCTTGTGAATTGCTTGTTGGCTAGTTTTTGGCTTGTAGCTTGTTGCTTCTTTTTTTTGATCGGCTCCTGGCAAGCAGGGCAAGGGGGGACAAGCGGGGCAAGAGGGGAGAGAGAGTCCGGGATGCACAGCAGGCCCATCACAGTCCCAGACTGCACGCCAGGGGGATCTAGTCACATAGAGTGTTGGGGTTCTTAGGGATTGGCTTGTTTTGAAATGGGATTCGCTTGATTTTTGGCTTACTGTGAAAGTCGGGGTGCTTATTCACCACGTGAAAGTTGGCAACTGTGGCTCACTCCTCTGTCTTTCTTAAATCCATCAACATGCTAGTGATTAGAATAATTGCAGGGCAACTGCATTCCTGTATGCAATCGTCCACACTCCTTACCTTATTTATTATTCTCTCTGACATTAATGGTGTTCTCTGGTTGACATCCTTAAGATTCATGCGACACTTATTGTCATCTGAGAACTTAGCTGACAAGACATATTTTCTTCCAGCAAGCGAGGGTGGAATCATCCTCTCAGGCTCCTGTATGTGTCTGAGAGTTGCCACAGTGCAATATTACTATTGCGAGAACCAGCCAGGAATACGGAAGTTCCTGGAACTTTTTGAATCGTATTATGAGGATTTTAACTGATTTCCTAAACTGTGGGATAGGTGAGGGGAAAATGGAGAAAGGAAAAACATAATTAATTAAAAAGTATGAGCCATACTCTGCCCTCAGGTACCTGTGCATAGCTCTGTGATTTTAGTGCATGAGAGGAGAAGGTACACCCATGTTTTACTGCTAACAGCTGAAGTTTGTTAGATATAAGCACATCAGCCAGGATTGCCTGATATTTTTTTTTGTTTACTTTGATGTGTTTCTGTCTACCTGCAAACACAACAGTGAACAATATTCCTCGTGTTCCTGTGTCTGACTCAGTTGTGAGAAAGGCAAAAGACCTCAGAGGGGAAAGGAGGCAGAACAGAATCTCTTAAGATTACTTGAGTAGAAGATATATTATGGTTTGAGACAGGGTTGACTGGAGCCTATGCTGTTAAACATTTTTATCAAGGACCTGGAAGAAAACAAAATCATCACTAAAAAGATTTGCAGATGACACAAAAATTGGGGTGGGGGGGTGAGTGGTAAATAATGGACAGGGCAGATCACTAATAGAGAGATCTGGATAAATTGGCAAGCTGGTTGCAAGCAAACACTATGTGGTTTAATACAACTAGGAACAAATAACATAGGCCATACTTACAGGATGGGGGACTCTGTCCTGGGAAGCAGTGACTTTGAATGAAATTTGGGGATTGTGGTGGATAGTTAACTGAACTTGAGTTCCCAGTTTGATGCTGTGGCCAAAAGTTCTAGGGCGATCTTGGGATGCATAAACAGAGGAATCTCTATTTTACCTCTATATGTAGCACTGCTACAACCACTGCTGGAATGCTGAGTCCAGTTCTGGTGCCCACAATTAAAGAAGAATGTTGATAAATTGGAGGATTCAGAGAAGAGCCACAAGAAAGATTAAAAGATTAGAAAACATGCCTTATAATGAGAGACTTAAGGAGCTCAATCTATTTAGCTTAACAAGAAGAAGGTTAAGGGGTGACTGATTACAGTGTAGAAGTATGTACAAATATTTGATAATGGGCTCTTCAGTTTAGCAGAGAAAGGTATAACATGATCCAATGGCTGGAAGTTGAAACTAGACAAATTTGGACTGGAAATAAGGGGTAAATTGTTAACAGTGAGGGTAATTAGCCATTTGAACAATTTACCAAGGGTTGTGGTGGATTCTTCTTCATTGGGAATTTTTAAACCTAGATTGGATGTTTTTCTTAAAAATCTGCTCTAGGAATTATTCTGGGGGAAGTTCTATAGCTTGTGTTATACAGGTCAGGCTAGATGATCACATGGGACCCTTCTGGCCTTGGAATCGATGAAGCCTGGCAGCAATCATCTGCACAAGGCTGATCTATGTAATCTTATTTTTCCCTTTCCTCTTTTCCTTGTCTCCCCTCCCACACTGCTCAGCTGCTTGTAATACCCAACTATTGCATCTTGTCTTAGGGTAGGTCGACACTTACCTCCGGGTCCGGCGGCAGGCAATCGATCTTCTGGGATCGATTTATCGCATCTTGTCTAGACGCGATAAATCGATCCCGGAAGTGCTCGCCGTCGATGCCGGTACTCCAGCTCAGCGAGAGGAGTACGCGGCATCGACGGGGTAGCCTGCCTGCCGCGTCTGGACCCGCGGTAAGTTCGGACTAAGGTACTTCGAATTCAGCTACGTTATTAACGTAGCTGAATTTGCATACCTTAGTCCGAAGTGGGGGGGTTAGTGTGGACCAGGCCTAAATTTAGGATTTCATGCAAGGGCTATTGACGTTAATGGGAATCCTTCAATTGATTTCAGTGGGCTTTGGGTCAGACCCCTCATCTATAAATTATCTGAGCAGGTACTTTCTCTATTTATGTTTGTACAGCACCCATAATAGGGCTGTTGGGAGCTACCAGAACAGCAATTATGAACAAATAAATAACTGAATGGCATCTTCAGCTTCTGAACAACACAAATAGTAAAAAATAAGTTAGATTTTCCATAATGGAATTTTCAGTTTATAATCTAAAGTGTTATGAGGAAAGAATGTTTGTTGTTTAAATATACATGGATGATTTCTAATGTGAGTGTTCTTTTAAAAGGAACATTCATGAGAAGCATGTTTTTCCACAAGTAAGGCTATGTCTGCACTGGAGAGCTTACAGTGGTGCTGCTGTACCAATGCAGCTGTGCTGCTTTAAGATCTTTTGTGTAGTTGCTCTATACCGACAGAGAGAGCGCTCCCATCGACATAATTAATCCACCTCCAATCAGCGGTAGTAGCCACTGTGCACACTAGTGCTTATGGTGGTGTAACTTATGCCACAGGGGGGTGGACTATTCACACCCCAGAGTGATGTAAGTTTTGCCGAGATAAGTGGTAGTGTAGACATAACCTTAGGGTTGTTTCATTGTATTAGGCTAGGAAATAATCCTGAGGCTATGTCTACACGGCACTTTTGTTGTTAAAACTTTTGTTGGTCGGGGTGTGAAAAAACCATACACACCCCAACCGACAAAAGTTTTAACAACAAAAAGTGCGGGTGTGGATAGTGCTATGTGGCAGGAGATGCTCTCCTGCTGACAGAGATACCGCCCCTCATTGGGGGTGGTTTTATTTTGCTGGCAGGAGACCTCTCTCCTGCTGGCAAACCGCAGCTACACTGTGTGCCTTACAGCAGCACGGCTGTAGCGGCACACCTGTGCTGCTGTAAGGTACTCAGTGTAGACTAGCTTTGTGTAGTAGGTCAACTCTGGAATCAGCTTCTGAATAATGCTTAGTAGGGGTTGCAGACAAAGGGTAAGGCTTGAAATGCGAAATAGTATGCCACCTGCGTACAGAGCAATAGAACAAGCCATATTTCTACATCCACACGAAGCTCGAGGATTTTACAACATCAAGAAACCGTTAGAGGCAAGCATACCAGAAAGCAAGAATCCAGAAAGCAAGAAGATGAAACCAACTTTTGGTCTTCGGTCCTAAAATGACGTGAACGTACGTACGTGTGTAAAAAAGAGACACTGTTAGTTTTCACTGTGCTGAAATGTATGCAATTTATGTGGTGATTATCAAAATGCATCTTGGGTAAAACAGCTGGCACACACTCCCATTCCACACGGTTGATGTATTTTGTGTGTCTAATGAGGTATCAGCAGTGGACATTTGAACCCACTCAAGCACAGAGCCAGGGCTGGCTCCAGGCACCAGCCGAGCAAGCTGGTGCTTGGGGTGGCAGCTTGTAGGAGGCGGCATTCCGCCCAATCCTAGGGCGGCACGGCTGCTTTTTTGTTGTTGTTGTTCTGCTCTGGCCGCCCTGTAGGGGGCAGCGGTGTGGAGGACGAGAGCACCCTGCAGCAAGCCCAGCAGGGCAGCCCGCGTCCTTCCCTCCCAGCCGACCAGAGCGGTGCAGAGCCCTCCCAGCAGGGGGCACGGCGGGAGGGACCGCGTGGCAGCGCCCCGCTGAAGCCCTGGCCACCCCCTTCTCTTTCTTCCCCCGCTCCCTCCCCCTCCCCCTACTAACCGGGGCACATCTGCAGGGCAGGGAGTCCCACTGCACCCTGGCTCCGGCCGCGCCCCAGGTTTTTTTTTGTTTTTTTTTTTTTGCTTGGGGCGGCCAGAAAGCCAGAGCCGGCCCTGCACAAAGCCCAATCCTACAAACACTTGCTACTGATATAGGGCCAGATTTTGATCCCTTTGATCCCTAGCATGCAGTATCTTACTCCATGAGGGGTCCATTGACATCAATGGGCTACTTGTGGAGTAAAGTGCTACTCAGCATGAAAAAGGGTATCTGCATCTGGCCCATGGACCTTACTATTGTGAGCAGTCCTGCGGAGTACAAGAGGCCTATTCACTGTAGCAAGCAGTATCCCAGCTGGTAAGTGTTTGGGAGTCAGGCCCTTAGTCATTTCAATCTGAGATCACTTTTTTCAAATGAATTACTTGTGAGAAATTCCATTTCTCTAGCTGAATTAAAATGGAAGTTGCTCTCTCCAGACTCATGTCCCCCAGCTTGACAAGACTGTGCAGTTTTAGCAAAACAAACTGAGATGAACTGCTTTTCCCTCATAATGAACCTGGAGACATGCACTAAACAGAGCAGAAGGCTTATTCTCCAGAGCTGCAGAACAGGAAAAGAAGTCTAGCCTTGGGCTTAAAGCAGCAGGCTGGGCATCAAAGGATCTGGGTTCTAGTTCTGGCCCTGCCACAGACTTGTTTTGTGACTGTGGGTGAGTGGCTGAACCTCAGTTTCCCTATGTGTAAAATGGAGATACTACTTTCCTACCTCACCGGGATCTTGTGGACAATTTTCTACAAGTCTGTATCAAACCTGTACATCAGGCTCAGCCTAGGACAGGCCAGAAATGTTTGTGGAGTTTCTAGATTAGCATTTACAAAGACGTTAGTTAACATGAGCGAACTGTCAATTAACACAAGTTACAACAGAAGCAAAAACTCTAGTCTACAGCTATAGATTTAATTGCAGGAGGTGAGAACCTGGATGAATTTTTGTTTTATTATAGGCATTTTGCATTGTTCAAGTATTAGTAGGAAGAATATTCTTAAAAAGCTTCCAGGATGACAGGTGGAGAGAGAATGACTTTTATATGCTTTCAAAGAATACCAGCCAACAAGAACTAAAGTAGGATTAGGAGGATTAGCTATTTATGTGATTCCACATAGCATTTGTAGTTACATTAGTCAGGGTGAAAGTGACAATGGTTATGGATCCTCATGCTTCAGGGCATAAACCTCTCACCAGCTGGCGTCAGGAAAAAGTCCCCAGCTCCCAGTGGTGTGGTACAGCACAATTACACGCATCATGGGTGTTTTAAGTTTCCTCTCAAGCATCTGGCATTAGCAGCTGCTGGAAAGTGGAAATTAATCTAGATGCACCTAACAGGACAGTAACTATGATCCTAACCTGTAGACAGGAATGTCATTGGTAGCAATTACTCCCCCAGATTTGGGTCTCTCCAAGTATCTTACCATCCCTCCCATCAACGCGAAGCTGCAAGGAGCAAAAGTAAGTGCTTTTGTTCCTGCTTTTTAGACATTTATTTTCCTTGCCTGCAGCATCACTAAAGGCTCCAGATTGCCTGACCCTGTCTGTTTTCCCTTCTCTGCTGCTCCAACTGCCAGTACCAGTGTGCCCCAGAAGACTTTGCTTCTCCGTTACAGTGGAGTAAGCACTTCTGGGGTTGTCAGGGCTGGAGGCAGGTTCAGAAGCTGTAAGGAGACAAAGAGGAGGAAACTGAAGATAGGATGGAGGCAGACCAGGGGAAGTGGTGGGTAGCGGCATTTGGAGGAAGCGTGATGGCTAATTGATTTGGGACCAATTTGTCCTCACTTGCCCCAGTGTAACTCCCCTGACTAAAGTGAGTTAATCCCAAAGGCCCTGGTGGTAGTGAGAGCAGAATCAGGACCTTCAGGTCCATACTGGCTCTCATGAGGAGTGTGCTGTTTTGATTCACATGCATTTAATGCTGTTACTGAAAGAGAGTTTGGGGATTTAGTGGAGGAGGCCTAAGTGCTGTGGCTCACCCATATAAGATGAGCTCATCTCTCTGACATTTTCCTTCTGATACCTTTTAGAATCTACTCCCCAGATGCACCATTTCTCCTGCCCGCTGCAATCTGCTGTACTTTGGGATGGGGACATTCTAATAAGTAAGTGACAAGCAGACCAACTGAATCATTTTAAAAAGGCCAACAATGGCCCAGAGATAAGAAAAAGTACTCATTCTCCCAGCCCCACATTTTTTTAAACAATACTTCTGCTTGCAGACAGAGTTCTGTATAAGAACATTTATTGATTACTTTTTTGGCCTGTTATTGGCTGCCCGGGGAGCAAATAATGTTTTAATTTATCAAGCTGATATATTGATAGGCAGGATATGACAAGCAGTGATTAAACACCTTTAGGACCTGAACAATTAAAAACAATTAACTGTAACATATACATGTACTAATAATAAAGAAGAAAGTTTACTCATTGCAGGGGGATGAAGGATGTTCCAGCTACTCCAAATCCCATCTCACTAATAAACTGAGAAGGATTTCTATGGGAAGGTAAACTCTATAAATATACTCTGGAAAACAATACAAATTTCCTCTCCAACTGGAAAGCCAGCATGACCCACAGAAGTTAGGGTTTGATCCAAAGACCATAGGCGCTGACTCTGTGGGTGCTTCAGGGCTGGAGCGCCCACTGTCAGCCCCCTATCAGCACCTCTCCCTTGCTCCCAGCACCTCCCACCCACCACGGATCAGCTGTTCTATGATGTGCAGGAGGCACTGGGAAGGAGAGGGGAGGAGCAAGGATGGGGTGCCCTCGGGGGAGTGGGTGGAACAGGGCAGGAAGAAGTGGGGCCTTGGGGGAGGGGGGGGAGGGGGGGGGGGGCAGGGTCTGGGGTGGCACCCCCCCCCCCGCCACAAGTCGGCACCTATGCCAAAGACCACTAAAGTCAATGGAAAGACTTTGGATCAGGCACGTAAAGCCTGACTATTACCACTAGAGCCTTTCAATTTAGTTAGTTAAAAACACACCATCATATATGGCAGCCTTGGAAACTACTCTGCAAGCTACTATATTACCCGCTCCATTCCCAGCCCCCAGTGTAGGGAGCCCTGCAAGAAAAGAAGCATAACTGGGATGTCCCAGCACTTCAGCAATGTGGCTACCAAAACAGCACCTTGGGGTTGTGGGAAGCTGATGGTAAGTTACCTCAGCCCTGTCACTGATCTAATTTATGCTTGAGACTGCACTGGCCTGGCCCCTAGCCAGCCCCTTGCTATTTTTCTGTGCTGAGCCCAGCTTGGCTAGGCTGGGGGAGCCAGTCCCATGGTTCTCTATAAAGAACAGAATGCTGCAGTAAACCATTTGGAAAACCTGTATGACAAGGTGATCTTGAGGTTAACACATGACTTTCCAGTCAAAGAAGAATCCATATATCATTTAGTGACGTGTATATAGTTCACCACTCAGCCTGGTACCATGCATTACCGTTGCGTAACCCTGGATCATGATACCCTAATCTAATATGCCTGGGACCGGGAGCACATGCAGATTTATCTGTTGATATGAGCTATATGCACAGAAAGGATGGATTTTTACATGATTTGTGGTGAAATATGCTCCAATAATAGGGTGACCAGATAGCAACTGTGAAAAAACGGGACGGGGGGTGGGGAGGTAATAGGCGCCTATATAAGAAAAAGTCCCCAAAAACGGGACTGTCCCTTTAAAAACGGGAGATCTGGTCACCCTATCCAATAAAATAGTGACAGAACTGGAGAGATCCCCTGACACTCTTGACATCCTAGATTATTTTATCAAAAATAATAATAATAATAGCCGCTCAGTCACTGGTACCATTATTTTCAATGTGGCTGAAAGGCATTTCAAAGAGTTAGACAGCAGGTGGTGAAAATATCAGCAGTGAGATAGGAGTAAACAATTGAAGGTTATAAATTCAAGGGTGGAGCAGACCAAGGCAGGGCTAAGGAGTGAATTTAAAGTCAGGCACTCACCTTGCAATTTCTTGGCTACACATGAATTAAAAGGAGTTTGAAGGTCAATGATTACATTTTCTATCAGGCTAAAGCAAGAAAAATGTATGCAAATAAAAAGTTTTCATCTGGAGTGTGTTACCATAGAAGCAAAGTTCACTTTGCTTAACAAGGGCAACAGCTCCGTAAAAATCTTTAACCCTGCTGTGACGCTGGCATTGCTCTCCAGCAGTATATGGCCACGCAGCCTGAGAAGAGAGGAATGTGGAGTTATTTCACACTTACAGAAGTTATTACACTAAAAGCTATAGTTAAAGAACTATAGTAGCTCCTAGAAAATTCTACTTATGGCCCTGGTTCTGCAACTCTTTGCATACAAGCATTGTTCAGTGAACTTTCTGCTCAGGCACACAGACTAGCCACATACAACAAGATGCAAGATCGGGGCCCTAGAGATGAAGGTTGGGAGCAACTCAACACAAGTGCTTCTTGTAATAGGCTTCCTTTTCCGTCCTTCGAATCACCAGAAACCAGGCTGGAGGCTTCCAAGTTTATAGGCCCCAATGTGTTATTTATTGGGTCCCTTCCACCAGTACACTGTGTATAGCAACATCCAATTGGAAGTAAACTTCCCCCTTAGTCCACTCTCTGGAAAGGGAGAGATCACACAATCCTGTATCTCCCAGCCTCTCCCCTGCACAGCCTTCCTGTCCTTTTAACTGTTCCCACCCCACAGGTTGATTGCTCTCATTACCTTGTCAGCCTCTTGCCTAGTTAAGCCATTGACCACCTATCCCCACCCAGTTACATCCACTCCAGGGGGGAAAATAGCTAGTACCTTATGCCTTGTCTACACTACACATTTTTGTTGACAAAACAGTGGAGGTGTACACACTACAATGCTCCTTCCACCGACAAAACTCTCCTGCTTTGCCGACAAAATAAAGCCACCTCGATGAGAGGCATAGAGCTTTTTGCGGCAAAGTGTCAGTGTAGACACTGCGCTTGGTTATGTCACTAAAATTGGCCTCCATGTGGTGTCCCACAATGCCCATCCCGACCGCTCTGGTCAGCAGTTCGAACTCCGCTGCCCTGCACCCAGGCATCTCCCCCTTTAAAGGCCTGGGGATTTTTGAAATTCCACTTCCTGTTTGCTCGGCGTGGACAGCTCACATTGCATCTTCCCAGCTGATGATGACAGCTCCACGCAGCAAACGCTCTCCTGCTTCGAGCGCACCTGAGTTGTTGGATCTGCTGGTACTATATGGAGAGGAGGCTGTGCAGTCCCAGCTCCACTCCAGTCCTAGGAACTTTGATACCTACAGTCAGATTATAAGAGACTAATTCTCAAAGTCTGACCTTATTTCCATGGAAGCAAGTGGCAAAACACCCACTGATTTCAGTGGGAAGAGGAACAGGACCTTTGTCTTTGGGTGTCTTCTAATTAAAATGGATATTCCCTTGTGATATTTCCTAATTGGCTCCACTCAGCCTTTGACAGCCCTGCTGAACTGTCTTGGTAGAGTTAGATGCAGTGTTATATAACTGATGCTCTTTTTCAGACATAGCATGATTTGGAGGAGGGGTGAAAAAAGAAGCTCTTACTTTGGAAATATGCCAACACACATAAAAGCTTTCTTTCAATTTTAAATGATATGCTATTAAAAAATAAAAGGTTCTCCTGAAGAAGCGATGTTCATTAAAACCACCTAGAACATCCCTGTTACAAAGGAGTGGCCTTTTCATCCAGCTCTGCTGCTGTGTATTTATAATGAGAACAGGCTGTATTTGGAGGACATTTTTCAGGCTGTTTTTTAAAAATTAAAATGAATGAACATCTTGTTCACTGACATCCTGTATTAGATAACATATTGCTTAAGAGAATTGCCAGCAGTGTGAAAGGACAAGCATCTTAGTATATTCTGGGCAATAACATGGCTCCACTGGCTGAACATTCTAACCCTTCCTTTGGGAGCTGAGATGCCAGCTTGAGCCGCATAAATGATTGATGGACTTTTCCATCATGGGTCTGATCTTGAGTCTACTGAAGACAATGGCAAAGCTTCCAGGGCCTGATCCAAATGTCACTGAGGTCAATGGGACTCAATAGGCTTTGGATAAGGCCCTTATTGATTTCAGTGTTGCACAATCAGGTGCTATTTGTGGAAGGATTTAAGATATATATTTATGCAAGTAAAAAATAATTAAAAACACATGAAAGGTTCTTCACATTATTTTAAGAACTGATCCAGCTGGTGAGAGGTCTTCATAGCAGAATGTCATTACACCGTCATTTTGGGCAAAAGCACCGATGTTATAAAGGTTAGTTGGGAGCAATTAACATAAGGCAAACAAGCTGATGGAATGGTTGAGGATGACTGTAGGAGTGAGACGAGGATGCACGTTATCACCAGATTTGTTCAACTTGGTACTGGAATCAGTAATGGCTGTAGCATTGAGGGATGAAACAGGAGGAGTCATGTTATGTGGTAGGACAGCACATAACCTTAGATTCGCAGATGATATTGACCTCAGAGCATTGAACAAGGAAGATTTACAGAGAATAACTGACAAGGTAGACCGGGATAGCCTAAGATTCAAATTGAAGATCAGCATATGAAAGACAAAAATTATAGCAATCGGAAGACAAGACAAAAAGGTACAGATCAAACTCTGATAAAGAAATAGAAGATGTGAAAAAAATTACGTACCTTGGAGGACTAGTATCAAGGAATGGGAATAGTGAAAATGACAAAAAGAAGAACTGGAGTAGCAGTTTCTGCATCAGAAAACTCTGCAAGATCTGGAAGGGTAAAGACATCACAATAAAAATAAAAATCAGCGTATATGAGACAACTGTCATGCCGATATTGCTGTATGGGTTGGAATGCTGGAGTTTGAGGAAAGCTGGTGAATTAAAGATTTTGATTGCAGAAAAGGATTGGCTGAGTGGAATGAGAGTTTCATGACTGCAGACAATAAAAGAAAGGAAGCGATAAGAAAACAGTTCGGGCAAGAAATAAATCTGTTACAGAAGATTCGAGAAAGACGACTGTGATGGTTTGGACATGTGTCAAGAATAGACCTGGAAAGGATACCATGCATGGTGATACATACCAGAGAGCAAGGAACTAGAAATAGAGGAAGACTGAGGATGCATTGGATAGATATAGCGAAGATAAATGAAGCTGTGAAGCTGATAAAAGATAGAAAGTGGTGGAAAAACTTCATTCGGCCTCATCGTCACTGTTGAGCTGACGGATAGGAATCAAAGAGAAAGAAAGAAACAAAGCAGGTATGCATGGCGCACACACTCACCCCCCCGCCTTCTTGAATCCTGTCTGATGCTAGCTTAATGTATTTCCTACCTAACCCACATTTTTAAGAGATCCTGGCTATAGCAACAATGCTTTAGAGACCTCTAAATGGTTTGCTTTCAAATTGCTAAGAGGACAATGAATATTGATTGCCTGTCTCATATAGAGGAGAGACTGAATTATCAACTGCATTTGATCACTTCTGGACTTTGGGGAAATTTGAATCTGAATCCCAGGTGTGAAATATGTGGCTCACGCCTGCTGCTAATTTCATTGTATATAAGAAATAACGAAATAAATGAATAATACAATAAATACTTTGCACTTATAAAGCACCTCTCTCATCTTCTTTTTTATAAAGATATTATTTATCAGCAGGCATTAATTGAGCAACCCTCATGAGACTTATGCAAGGCAGGCAAGCATAAACATTTAGAGGGTTTAGTGTGAACTGAAGCATAAAGCTGTCCAGGCCCTGATCCTGCAGCAAAATCTGCTAGCGTAGATGCCAGGCTGCACTTGTGCAGAGTCCCAGGATCCTGGTACAGGACTGGGTCCTAAGTGACTAGTCCAAGGTCAGATCATTAATCCGTAGACTGAGCCAAGCAGTGACACCTGCCTCCTGGTCTAGCTACCAAGTGGCATTCTCATGCGTGTGTATTAATATTTTTCTGGATTTCTTTTCTTTGAATTACTCAAGAAACTGAGTACATAGGGCCAGAGTCATGTGAAAAATACATATACAGGTTGGTGCTACCCAAACCCAGATGGATTCATTGTTTAAACCAGACACACACAAAAAGGAATCAATCAGTTTGGCCCAGACCTATTTTACAACTAGGGCTTCTGGCTTTCTATATTTGAAAATAGAGTTTTAGTTGGAAGGAAAAGGGTGGAGCAGCGAAGCAATCGGACTAATTTCAGCAAGGAAAAGAAAAAACAAACCTCCCAATTTCAGGCTCTGAGATTTGCAGTTTTTCAAGATGTCCCAGATCCTCATGGTCCCTAGGTTATTGCCAGTGCCACATACAGCTTCTCCAATGTGACAGAGGAAGAGTGATGTTACTTCAACAACTGTGAAAATTCAGGAATGTTGAGAATAATGCTAAGGACTGATGTACACACACACACACACACACACTGTTTTTACCTAACTCCTTCCATCAGGCTTTTACCAATAAACATAACCTCATAGTTTAAGGTGAAAGCAGGGAATTTCTATCTCCAGGGATAATTGGGCTACTGGACATCATTGGATTTGTAGTTCATATTCATTAAGGAGTGTAGTTTTGTGTATTTGAGGTATGACTTTGGTTTCCCAAAGCTAAATCTGTAAAGCAGAAAAGAGCAAACTGGTTTCTGAGTTTTCAGTACACGGTACAGTCAGTTAAAGCAATAAAGGTGATCAAGGAGATAAAGCAAAGACTGCTGACTGTGTTACATTCACATATGCTAAAGTGCCAACCTGCTTTCAGGACATAGGACTGACCTACTCTGTACATATGAGTGTGCAAAGCCATGACATCACTGAGAGCCAATGAGAAGGCACAGCAAACAGAATACTTGGAATTGCTCCTTTCAAGAATGACCTTTAAAGTTAACACGCAGCGTTAAAATGGCCCAGGAAAGGTTTTTAAATGGTATATTAAAACTTACAGACCAAACCTAAAAGTTATAGATCTGATTTTGAAATGTGCTTAAAAGTCCATGGGACCTGTGCTCTGAAATCACCTGGGTGCTTATGTACACCCCACCACCTATATTTCTACATAACTCTTTGGAAAAGTGAATTCCTGATGGAGTTCAAAATGCAACAGGGGCTCAAGGCCACTGAATATATATTTGTTCTGTCACTGAAAAAAGCCTGATTTCATTTAATGCCTTTACATATAGCAATCATCAGAATTTGGAAAAGAAGCATGTTTGTAATGTACATGTTTACACAAGATTTATTAGGATTATTGATTTGCTAAGCAATAAAAATTTATTATACAGCACAAAATGAGACTGTCCCTGTTTCTGAAAACTTACAAAACAGAGCAGACAGGACAGGACACACTGAAAAGCCCAGAGGATAGATTAATTTTGAATCTTATCTTCATACTGTTTTTCCCTGTTTATCTAAAAGGTCTCTGTACTGATTTTTAAGGTATTTAATTATAGGAATTCTCTCCAGGATATGGTGGCATTTAACTTGTTAGTTTTCTTTTCAAAATTTTATTTTTTAAGCAGAAGGAAGAAAACAGGTATTAAAATATGTAGATTTTATTAGAGATTAGTTAGATCCTCCCAGCTCCCCCAAGTTACTAAATCCCAATGAAAAGCATTGTGGGTAGATGGTATGTTAACTGGTGGGAAGGCACTGAAGTTCATCGGTTTACCACTCATTCTGCAGAAGACAACTACCACACAACACTGATCTTGAAGAGGTGGGAAATATTTTTTCCTTATATTTAACTCCTTGCAAGATCAATCGGTTACACTCTTGTTCACATAACATCAGTCGCTGAGAAGCTGTGATTAAACTGAGCTGAAATTCATTGCAATGCTGTTCTGGTACCTACTGATTGTTCCCCTGCAAGTCTACTCAGTTCAGAGCATTTTATACTCCGAGTGCCAGATTCTGATCTCATTTACACTGGTGTAAATCTAGAGTAGCCCCATGGAGTTGCATGGGATTTAATCCAGTACAACAGAGATCAGAAAATGGTCCCTAGACTCTCTTTAGACATTTTCTTTTTTCCCCCACTCCCCATTTTATTTTTTATTTCAAAGATCCTGGGCCAAGTTTAGGGATGAAGTTTGCTCAATAACTTTTAACTGTCAGTAAGAACAGAAGAGTCCTTATGTAAACATGAAGGGAAAATCCAAATTATTGAGGAAAATAATTATATAATATAGGTACATCTATTGGAGTAAGTCCTCAAAGTGAAGTGGTCAGAGATTAATCAAATCAGATAAACTAACAGAATTTTACAAGCCTAATAGGAGCCTTATTCAGATTTTACTTACACCAGTGTAAATCGGGAGTGACCCCAATTATGTCACTAGACTAAAACCAGCGTAAATGGGATCAGAATCAGAAACTTACAACTTACTACAGGCCAAAAAGATGTGTTAAAAAAAAATCCTCTTAAATTTAGCTCAAATATGACTAAATGTCACAGCGTAAATGACAAGACTGTTACTGTGCGAGTTCTAAAGATAGCTTTCAAAACATACACATATTGTTCTTCCATTACCATTCAATTTCCATCAAATGAAATTCCACCAATTCCATAGTTTGTAAAAGATGTGCACAAAGGCCTGTTCAGAAGTATTTGTCCAGCAGTTTTCTCCAGAACCAGCACTAACTACACTTTAATTTGTCAGTGCATTTATCAGATTCTTGTTTGATATCAACAGTTGTTTGGATGGGACATTCATTCTTGAGGCTATTGAGGTTTCCCTGTTTTATGAATTAATATCATGGCTTCAGTCATTCATTCAGAATGTCTCTTACCCCTTCCTCAAATATTTAGTGAATTTAGGGTCTGATCCAAAGCCCGTTAAATCTTTGGGGGACTTTCCACTGACTGCAGTGGTCTTTGGATCAGGCTTGTAGCGAGTGGTTTCTATTATGGTTCTCCATCATTGAATGTAACATCTGTTATAACACCATCTTTGTGACGTTGGCGATCCACTCGGCTGCTTCTCCTATGACTACAGGGATGCCTCTGGATGAAAGAGTCTTCTCTCATAGCCAGGGGCGGCTCCAGGCACCAGTGCACCAAGCGCGTGCCTGGGGCGGCAAGCCGCGGGGGGCGGCCTGCCGGTCGCCGTGAGGGCGGCAGTCAGGCTGCCTTCAGCGGCATGCCTGCGGGAGCTCCGCCAGTCCCGCGGCTTTGGCGGCAATTCGGCGGTGGGTACGCCGAAGGCACGGGACCGGCGGACCTCCCGCAGGCATGCCGTCGAATCCGCATTACCAGTGGACCTCCCGCAGGCATGCCACCGAAAGCCGCCTGACTGCCGTGCTTGGGGGCAGCAAAATACATAGAGCCGCCCCTGCTCATAGCTCTGCAGAATGATCTTGGCTTTATTCTCAGTTTTGTCCACCACTGTAGTCATTTTCCCTTTTTCTTACTGATTTTACAACCTTCCGTTTTCTTTGAATGGGTTTCTTGGTAAATTCAGTATTGATATTCCTGGCCTCTTCTTTGTCCTTATTGGGCCTGGTTCTGATCTTACATTAGTGTAACCCCATTCACTCCAACAGAGTAACTCTTGAATTGCACAGGTGTAAGTAAAAATCAGAATAAGGCCCCTATTCCTACAGGATTTAAAAGAATTGTGATTGCTAATGTACAGATCTCCTAATTTCCCTGCTTTCCCTTAGCAGAAACTTGCCATATAGCTAAATTCCCAGCCACTTCTCCAGCATTTATCTACGTTGCAGAATGGTTCTCTTTGTTGGGGCAGGATTTCTTTATGTGGCAGCAATGATTCTCCTCCCTCCCTCCCTTCCATTGCTAACCTCTTCCAAAGTTCTGAGTTAGAAATCCAGAACTCTTTTGGTGTTCTTATTTATTCTGCATGATCTGCAGGGAAGATCTGGAAGTCTTGTAGAATTGCTACAGCTCAAATTGAAATACCACAAATGGTTACATTAGTAAAAGGCCCCCCAAAAAAGTGCACAGGTAATAATGTCACGCGAAACTCTACTCACAGCTGGAGGCACCTCCTCCTGGCTGCTCTGGGGATTAGATCCTTCCAGATGCTACGCCCTCCTCTGGTGGTCTCTCCACCCATCTCTCTTTTGCTCCTTGTGACTCAGGGTACTCTGTCCCCGTGGCTTGGCCCTTTGGCCAGGTCACTATAGTCTTCCCCATCTGGGGTATCAAAGTCCTGCCACACCCACAGTCTCAGGCAGTCCTCTCGTGCACTGCCCTGATGGTGCCACTTCCCCAGTGCCTGGTGGAGGAACCTGGGCCTGCCCTCTACTCCAGGTTCCAGTCCAAATGTGGTCTGCTTTCCCTCAGACCCTGTTGGTCCTTTCCTGGACTCCTTCCTACAGCTTCCTAGTCCCCCACCCCAGGTGTATCAGCTGCAACTCCCTCCTCTCAGGAAGTAGCTGCAGACTACTGAATCCTGTACCCTCAAACACAACTCCCTACTTCCAAGGAGTGGCTACACACCATTTTTCTGCAGCCTCTTTCTGCTGTCAACTTCCTGTCTTTATAAAGCTGGCCCAGCTCCTCCCCCAGCTGGACTTCATCAGCAAATTAGGCCTTAGCACTGCCTGGCTTTCCTCCATGTACAGCCAATAGATTAATTGGTCTAATTTACCCCTTCAGGCCTTGCGTGAGTTATAATAATGATTGTTAATAAATCACGAGAATGTAAAACATTTATTTTAGCTTTTCATTGCTAAAACTCTCAGCCAAGGTGCAGTGCAGGTTCCTTGTTATTATTATTTTTTTCTAACCTGAAAGGAAGGTCAGGATGTAGTAGTAGTCAGCCGATGCCGACCTGCCATAGGCAATGCTAATCATGAATGATAAGAATGGGAATACTTTACCATTCTGTATCTTTCAGCTGATAATCCCAGATCACCATTTCCTATGGGAAAACTCACTGGAGGGGATTGGGGAAAAGGGAAAAAGTGTGAGGTTCCCCTATGGAATTTCCTTCAAATTCTTCCATCAAAGATGAAGTTGCTCCTCCCATGGGAGAAGTAGGGGCGATTAGCACCAAACTCTACTTGTGCCCCAGGATGCACACAGATCTAAAGGATTTGCTGGATGCTAGGACCCCTTGCCTTGTCCAGTTCCTCGGCAGTGTGGCCACTGGAAGATTTGAAGTGGGGTGTTTCACAGCATGGAGCATGATTATCAGCCACTGCTGTGTTGCTTGCTCCATAGGCAGAGGAGTGTTTAAGAAACCCAGAGCTGTTAAGTATTCCAGAGGGTGTGAATAAAAATGCATCTTTTGCGCTGTGCCATTTTACAAGGTCACTCCAGCTGCCTGACGTTCACAGAAAAAAATCGCAGGAGACAGAAAGCTCAGTGAACAGGATTCCTGTGGAAACTGGCTTGTGGAGGGATGAACATAACATTTTAACATTCATATTCTGTATTTTCCTTAGGGTTCCCTGAAGGTTTGGGGAAGCTAAAAAATGTCTCCTCATCCCACTGCCCCATACACAGGTTCTGCCCCACCTTCCCACATTGAGCTTCTCTGTAAGATCCTGAAAAGAAGGATGAAAGAAAGATGGGGCCAATGTCCTCTTCCTTCTGTGCCGGCTAGGGAAGATCCACACAGAGGGGAATCTTCTGTGCTTGAATGTGCAGGAAGGTAATAATCAGGTCCTAATACATAGAGCCTCAAATCATCTGATTTTATAAGAGGGGAAACTGAGGCACCTAGAGGCTAAACGACTTGCCCATGGTGTCAGCGGCAGCATCAGGAATAGAACTCAGGCGAGTAACTGCCTTGACTGTGCTATAGCCACTTCTTCTGAAACACCAGTCATCTCAGAGGGCTGATCTCCTTTTCTAACAGCACAAGCTCATTTAGAAGATAAATACAGGGTAGAAAATAAGCCAAGCATAATTTGAATGTTTATGGATGCAGCTGAGTGAGCCCAGCGCTTTTCAAAGGGTTTTAAATGCTCAGGAAATCAAATAATAATGAAAAACCTCCCATCGTACAAGTGGGCAAATGTGCTGCTAAGAAGCACTACAATTTTGGTTCACAACAACATATGCTCTATTAGAGCAGCATGCCAGCCAACAGCCCTGGTACTTGATTTTCATAGATACCAAGGGTCTATTACCCTATTCTGGCATTGTCAACGGGCTTTAAAATGGCACTACCAGAGCCTTAGTGTAAATGGGAGCTGGGCCCACAGATTAGTTACATTAATTCATCTCTGAGCATCATTAGGAAGTTTAAAATGGCAAGTGGGATGGGGACCTGAGAAGTTCTATCTTGGTACTAAGAGCCGGAATGGTTGTAGTACCTTGAGCAGCCCCATTGATTATGGCTACTCAGGGAATTAGGGTCTACAGCAGTGGTTCTCAACCCTTTTGGCCTCAGGACCCATTTGTAAATATTTATGGCCTGTCATGACCCAGTAAATAGTCTGGGGGTGGAGGCCTTGGGGTGATTTCAATCGGGTCCTGCCCAGCTCTCACCCCACAATGGCAGCTCCTTTGCTCTGGGACTCGCTGGCCTTGGCTTTCTGCTCCAGGCGTTGCAACCTGTGGGGTTGGAGCGCTGCTCAGGTTTGGCCCCATCCCCTTGACTGGACCAAATTCATGTGAGTGGAGTTGTGAGCTGGCTCATGGGGTTGCAGTGCCGCTCACTCAATTTGGTCTACCTGGAATCCTGTCATCATGATGGCTGGGCTAAACCTGAGTGGCGCTGGGATCCCAGAGGTTACAGTGCCTGGAGCAGGGAGACGAGTCCAGCCAGCCCCGTGGGACAAGAGCCACAGGAGCTGCCACTTGACCCTTTGAAATATTCTGGTGGCCCAGTTTTGGGTGCAGAGGACATAGCAATCTGGCTTTATAGGTATGTCAACATTGTATGCTTCTTTTGGTGGTGTACAGAGGACATATACGCATAACCCCCGCCCCAGCAAGGATATAAATAGCAGGGCAGACAGTAAGGTGTGTAAAGACATGCCTGAAGGGTGTGGATATGTAGAGGACTACATAATTTAGGGCATGTCTACACTTGCCATTTAAAGTGGAAAAAGTCCCTTTTTTTGTGCAAAAACTGTGGGAGCGTCTACACTTGCCAATGACTTTTTGCAGTGAAATGTAGAAGTTTCACCGCAAAAAGAAAACCACCTCCACGAGAGGCATACAGCTCTTACCGGTGATGCTTTTGCGGTGATGTGCAAGTGAAGACATGTTCTTCCTGTTTTCAGAGCTTTTAGCCTCTGCAGAATATCCCACAGTGCCTAGTGACCATTCTGGACAGCAGCTTTGCGGCTCTGACGCAAGGTAAACAGACATCCCTCCCTCCCCCTGTAAAGCCCCAGGAACTTTGAAACTCCCCTTCCTGTTTTCTTGGGCAGTCTATGGATTAGAGGGCTTGAAATTCTCTCTTCTCAGCATATCATCCTGTATTAGAGGTGGAGCTGGCAGCATCTCCTGGAATGAAGGTTGCCTGACAATTGAAGCTCTGGGCTGTGCTGGATTTGGGCACTTGAACTGAGAGCAGGGAGCCTCTCTCTCTTGTGCTCTCAGTGGACCCCTCCTGCTGGGCTCAGGCAGTGTGGAGGAGGAAGATGCCTGTTTTGAATGCAGAGGGGCCAAGAGCTGGACCTGTTGGGATGTGGGGAGGGAGTAGATTGGGACAAGGAGCCTGGGGCAGGGAGGGAGAGGCCAGCAACTGGCATTGGAGATTAGCAGTGGGAGGAGAGAGAAACTGGGACAGGGAGTTGGGGTGTTAAAGAAGTATGGATTGGATGAATGGACTATAAGGTGGATAGAAAGCTGGCTAGATCGTTGGGCTCAATGGGTAGTGATCAATGGCTCCATGTCTAGTTGGCATCTGGTATCAAGCGGATTGCCCCAGGGGTCGGTCCTGGGTCCGGTTTTGTTCAACATCTTCATTAATTATCTGGATGATGGGATGAATTGCACCTTCAGCAAGTTCATGGATGACACTAAGCTGTGGGGAGAGGTAGATATGCTGGAGGGTAGGGATAGGGTTCAGAGTGACCTAGACAAATTAGAGGATTGGGCCAAAAGAAATCTGATGAAGTTCAACAAGGACAAGTGCAGAGTCCTGCACTTAGGACGAAAGAATCCTATGCACTGCTACAGGCTGGGAGCTGACTGGCTAAGTGGCAGTTGTGCAGAAAAGGACCCGGGGATTACAGTGGACAAGAAGCTGGATATGAGTCAACAGTGTGCCCTTGTTGCCAAGAAGGCTAATGGCAAATTGGGCTGCATTAGTAGGAGCATTGCCAGCAGATCAAGATAAGTGATTATTCCCCTCTATTCAGCACTGGTGAGGTCACATCTGGAGTATTGCATTCAGTTTTGGGACCCCAACTACAGAAAGGATGTGCACAAATTAGAGAGAATCTAGCGGAGGGCAACGAAAATGATTAGGGGGTTGGGGCACATGACTTATGAGGAGAGGCTGAGGGAACTGGGCTTGTTTAGTCTGCAGAAGAGAAGAGTGAGGGGGGATTTGATAGCAGCCTTCAACTACGTGAAGGGGGGTTCCAAAGAGGATGGAGTTTGGCTATTCTCAGTGGTGGAAGATGACACCAAGAAGCAATGGTCTCAAGTTGCAGTGGGGGAGGTCTAGGTTGGATATTAGGAGACACTATTTCACTAAGAGGGTGGTGAAGCACTGAAATGGGTTACCAAAGGAGGTGATAGAATCTCCATCCTTAGAGGTTTGTAAGGCCCAGCTTGACAAAGCCCTGGCTGGGATGATTTAGTTAGGGTTGGTCCTGCTTTGAGCAGGGGGTTGGACTAGATGACCTCCTGAGGTCTCTTCCAACCCTAATCTTCTATGATTCATGTGTGGGGTGTGTGTGGGGTAGACTGGGACAGGAAGCCTGGGGCAAAGATGGGAGGGAGTGGGACTGGGAGCAGTAGTTGGGAGGAGATAGATTGGATGAAGAACCTGGGAATGGCAACTGGGATGGGGAGCCAGCAAGGATGTGGGGGAGGAACAGTGACCAGAGGCCAAACTGAGGGAGAGACCCAAATCAGATGAGGAGCCAGGAGGGGGGAAACTGGGACTGGTTGGGCAAGAAGACAGGGGCAAAGGAACTGAAGGCGGGGGTAAGAGCTGAGAATGGCTGGGCAAGGAAACTGGGACTAGGAATGGGTGGCACTGGGACTGGTACAAGGAGTCTGGCTGTGAGGAAAATGAGGACTTGCTGGGCAAAGAGACTGGGAAGATAAGCCTGAGGAGCGGTGACTGGAACTGGGTAGGCAAGGATAACAGGACTGGGATGAGGAGACAGCCTGGGGAAGAGACAAGAGAGGAACAACTTGGAGCGGATGGGCACAGAAAGCATCATGTTTGCAGGGGCAATAGCGTAGCTAGCGGGGGAGCAGGGGAAGCAGCCGCTTCCCCTCAGCACATTTTCCAAAAGCGGCACCTTAGTTAGGGGTTACCATGGCGCCAGCAGGCAAGGGGGGGCAGCACATCCGGAGAAGCCATGGGGAGGGGGCGGCACGGCCGGAGGAGCCATGGGGGGTGCTCTGGGGTGCGTGAGGGGAAGCGGGCGGGTCCCAGGGAAGAACAGAGGCATGCGGGGATGTCAGCCTAGCTGGGAGACTCTGGCTCTTTGCCGCCCGGCCTGAGCCAGGCAAGCGGGGAATGAGTTTGGGGCAGCCAGTGCTCAGCCTGGAGCGCAGAGACTCCCCCAAACTGCCCCGCTGCCCAAAGGGCTCGGACCCGCCAGGAGCTGCATTCCCGGCCAGCCGTGAGGGGTCAGAACCCCTGAGCAGAGCCGGGCCCTGTAACCCCGATCCAGGCTGTAACCCCCTCTGTTCCCTGCACACACACACGGGGCTGGAACTGGGGGGGGCTGCCGCACCCCAGGCTTGAAGTGGGGGCGCAGCATGGCCGCAGTGTGGCTGGAGGAGCCATGGGGGGGGGCACGGGGGCGGCACAGCACGGCTGGAGGAGCCATGGGGGGGAGGGGCGTGGCGCGGCTGGAGGAGCCAGCCAAGGGGGGGAGGCGCAGAGCGGCCGGAGGAGGAGCCAAGGGGGCATGGCCAGAGGAGGAGCCAAAGGGGGGGCGCCTTTTTAATGTTTGCTCCCCCTGCTCTTAGAACCTGGCTACGCCACTGCGCAGGGGGGATGGGCAGAAGAATCTGTTCCCTTGAAAGCACACTCCACTCCAGAGCCTGGAATGGAATCCAAGGTTCCTGAGTCTCACCATTCCTCTGCTGTCTGCAAATACCTGTGAAACCCACTGGCAAAGCATCCCCTGCCCCCAAAGCTGCTCCACACAGAGAAGGACAATTTACTGCTGCTATCAGTTACCCTGCTAGCTCAAGTGGCAGAGGTCTGTGCACAGGATCTAAAGGTTCCAACCCTGCAGATGACTCCTCTGGCTGACAATATGGTGTCACATGATGGATTTTATGTTTTTTTCAGTTTGCTTTAGGGTTTGAATAGTGTGCAGTAAATAAGGCAGGGGGCACACACTGAACAACGAGGAGCAAGCAAAATATTGAATAGCTGCTCATGAAATGAGCGCCATCCATTCTGTGCATTGAATGTGGCAGGGGTCCAGTGGAAATAATTGTATGTGATCATGTAATTAAAGCCTGTCTCATAATATGTACACGCAAAGGGACCGAATTAAGGTTGCCCAGGCAACCTTCATTCTGGCATTTACTCACTTTTGAATGCTTGATTTTGCGATCTGAATAATGTTCTTTTAACATAATTTTTAGTGTTTAATTTAATAGAGCTTTTGTTACGTGCCATAAAATAAATGGTGGGGGCGGTGGAATGGGAGTGGGAGAAGGAAGCTGCAGACTGCGTGAGGTTTCAAATCACTAAAAGTTTATTTGGTATTTCTGCTTCATTAATTTTACCTGAGGAAATTAAGTGCTGTCTATAAAAGTAAAACAAAATATGACCATCTGCTGTTGGCTTTATTATATTGGTCACAGAGTGTAGCTGAAACCAGGACCATGTCTCATCTGGCAGATGCTGTGAATTTAGCTTTACATGGAAAAAGAGTGGAAGCTATATATAGGCACTGATCCTTCTAATTCCTGGGGAATATTATTTTTGTAGCTCCAGTAAAACATCACATCACATAAGCTTCTTTAACTCATTTCTTCTGCTACAAGACCAGCCATGAACAGCTGATTTTTTGGGGGGGCATATGTATTTATGGGCTTAGGAAAGAACATAAAATAAAAACATTTTCTGCTGCAAAGAAGAGATTGCCATAAATATTTTAATCCTGTGTTAAATTTAATTCAGCTAATTAATGAATGTGACTATTGAGTAAAATGAATTAAGAGTTTTAGAAAATCATGATGCATTGATATGGTTGTGTGTGCTGCTTTGGTAATGAGTCATGACACAGTGAAAATTGTCTAATTACATAGTTTCATTCGGGTACTATAGGAGCTTGTGGGCAAAGCCATCCCTATCGTGGGCGAGTGGGAATAACTTTGCTTTAGAGGATGAGAATACTTGGTGGATATTAGAAAGTTGTAATTATTTAGGACGGAGCATAATTGTTAGTGCACAGCCTTGGGACCCAGGACTCCTGGGTTCTGTTTCTGACCTCACAAGTGACTCATGGTCTTGCACAACTAGCACTCCTGTGCTTCAGTTTTCCCTACCCTTAAAATGAGTATATAATATTATAAGTGTCTGTTGCACAGGGGTGCTGTGAGACTGAGGCTACTGTTTCCAAAGGAGCCTATGAGAATTAGGTGCCCAACTGCCAGTGAAAGTTAATAGGAGTTGTGCTCCTGACTTTTTTCAGCTCCTCTGAAAATCTCCACCTCAATTCATATTTGTGAAACGCTTTCAGATCCTTGAGTAAAAAACACATGATATGAAGGACACAATATTATCCATGTATAACTATCTGGTTTAGGATTTCATTTCACCTCATCCTTTTACCTGAGCACCACCCAAAATATCAAGGTCTTATGACAGCTACAAACATTTCCATCTAAGGCCGTGATCAGGCAAACCCTTATCTAGAGGATTAAATGTTTGCAGGATCAAGCCCAAACTGTACTAGAAATTACAGCATATGTTTCATTATGGATCAGAAATAACCTGTGTGACAGAGAGATCTTTATCTTATTGAAATACCACATTTGGTTCTATTCAGGAGGAATGTTGCTTGATAATTCCCCGTTTACAGTTACATTGAGACCTGTCAGTTGACCAGTTTTTAATCCATTTAATGTGTGCCATGTTAATTTTATATCCTTCTAGTTTTTTTTTAAATGAAAATGTTGTATGATACAAAGTCAAATGCCTTACAGAAGTCTAAGTATAGTATGTCAGTACTACTACCTTTATCAAACAAACTTGCAATCTCATTAAAAAAAGATGAAGTTAATTTTCCATAAGCCCATGTTTATTTGCATTAATTACACTACCATCCTTTAATTCTTTATTAAAGGAGTCCCATATCAGCTGGTCCATTATTTTGCCCAGGATCAATGTCAGACTGACAGGCCTATAATTGCCCAGGTCATCCCACTTGCCCTTTTAAAAACTGTACATTAGCTTTCTTTCAGTCTTCTGCAACTTCCCCAGTGCTCCAAGACTTATTGAAAAATTAACATTTGTCCAGCAAGCTTCTCAGCCAGTTCTTTTAAAATACTTAGATGCAAGTTATCTGGACCTACTGATTTTCAAAATGTTTACCTTTAGTAGCTGCTGTTTAACATCCTCCAGAGATACCAGTGGAATGGAAGGAGTGTTATCATCTGATGAGACTATGTCATGTTTTTCCCAAAATATATAACAGAAATATTTGGTAAATACTTGTGCCTTTTCTGCATTATTATTGATAATTATACCATTTCCATCTAGTAATGAACCAATAACATTGTCAGGATTCATTTTTACCCTAATATATTTTAAAATGTCCTTGTTGTCCATAACTCTGTGGCCATACATTTCTCCTTGTGTGCCTTTGCTTCCCTTATCAATTTTCTACAATTCCTAACTTCTGATGTATATTCATTTCCCCTTTCTTCTCTTTATTATATATAATTTTTATAGATACCTTCACTTTCTCTCTAAACCAGTTTTTTAAACTGTACAGCCTTCTTCCTCAATTGTGGCTTTTTGGGCATCTAGTAAAGTGTTCTTAAATAATTCCCAATTATCATTCACATTTTTCTGATTAAAATCTTCCTTCCAGCTTATCTGGCTCATTTTTTCATCCTTCTCACCCTCCAACCCCAGCCATTGCTCAGCTCACGTCTCCACAGCTGATGTACTCTGAGGCATTCTGCTCTTCATGTATTCTTCAAGATCCCCCAACTCTAAAGCAGCAGCAAACAGAGCTTCAGGGATCTGGACTCACTTTCACTTTGGTGTCTACTCATTCACAGAACAGCACATCTGATGAAAGAACTAATCCAGGGGTTCTCAAACTGGGGGTCGGGACCCCTCAGGGGGGTCACAAGGTTATTACATAGGGGGTTGCGAGCTGTCAACCTCCACCCCAAATCCTGCTTTGCCTCCAGCATTTATAATGGTGTTAAATATATAAAAAAGTATTTTTAACTTATAGGGGGGTGCACTCAGAGGCTTGCTATGTGAAAGGGGTCACCAGTAAAAAAGTTTGAGAGCCACTGAGCTAATTGAAAGGGTGGAAAAAATACAGCGTGGCAGCCAACTTTGAGTACACAGGAAAAGAAAAGAGCCAACAAGTGGGATTGCCATGAAT
Organism: Terrapene triunguis; assembly: GCF_002925995.2. NCBI lineage: Eukaryota > Metazoa > Chordata > Testudines > Emydidae > Terrapene > Terrapene triunguis. The sequence goes on along the minus strand of NW_020664540.1, from coordinate 1,773,879 downwards.
ATTTACTTTTGCGGCTGAGTTACAGGGAGGAGACAGTGGAAGACACAGTGTGCCTTACTCATTCCTGAAAGGGAATATCTGAAACAGTGCAATAAATCTTAAGCAACCATACAGTGAACCAGCAAATGCCGATTGCTTAAGGAATAGCTTCATAAGCCACAGTAAACGTGGATACAAGGGTTCACCCAGAAGCACTGAGGAAACAAACACTCTAATTGTCAATGAGTCCTTCTCTACCCCTTCTCGAAAAAGTCTAGACTCCAAACATCCTGGCATATTATACTTTGCTCAGCCACCTTTTGTACAAGCTCAGGAACCTGCCATGATGATCCACTAAGACCTGCATCACCAGTGAGTCCTGTTAATATAGTCCTGAACTTCTTGGGGGAACACACAACAAGCACATAGGTTCCATCAGTAGCTCCTGCGCAGCTCAAGAATACAAACCCTCACTGGTCTCTGGCAAGTTTGCCCCTTTGATAACGCACCTCTATGCAGCACACTAGGTATTTCCATGCATGTCTCCATGGCAGCAGCTCCCATTGTGGCTTTCCCTACCCTCAACTGATGCCTTACTCACCAATAGCTATCTGAGGCAGGCAGTTTCCACAGGCCAATCACCACTATTTCCTATGGGGACGGGAGCTTTCTTCCTTGTAAGCCTGATGCTACATTGACAAGGCTCATTCACTGGAGAAGGACAGAAGAAAAAGTCTCCTTACCTGTATTGAAGTTATGCAGCAGCTACCACTCAGCTGACACCTCCATGATTTAGACCCAGAGGCGATGCTCCATCCGGTGAATATAATCCTTGATCAACACACCTTGTTTGGTGGTGAGAGTGAGGAAGAAGGGTACCTGATCATTGCAGCAATAACTAGGATCTGCTGGCATTGACTGCTGCCAGAACATCCTCCATCACCTTGCTGCAGCCACCTAGGTGGCTCACAACTTTTCGAAATCCCCAGCACAAACTTTTATTGCTGACCAAGAACATTCATCCAGGTCTCTCTTTTGAGAAAATGAGTAGGAAACAGCATGGCCACCAAGGTGCTCATGCAAGTTTCCTAGGCTGTATGGAGCTTTTGAAATCTCCCATAGGTCACTGTGTTAGGAAGACCTATGTAACAAGACCTATGGGATAGGTAGTACAGGGCAGCACAACTGCTATAATGTAGCACAGAGTTAAGGTGGCTAATGGGAAAACCTGGAACCAAAAGAACATAGCAAGGGTAGACAATGCACCAGTGATGCTCTCCCACTGGTTCAACCCTAGTACAGACAGCTTGAAAGTCAAAATTGTAGAGGAAATCTTGGGGACAATTTACAGTAGTCATCTGAGAAAGAGACATGCCCATTGCAGGTGGTTCTTGATGCATGTTTCACTGTAACCATAAACCACCATCAGTGCAGCGGGATTAGACAACATGGTGTATAAACACTTAATGCCTGACTACACTATGTCACATCTGGGTCATGGGCAGCTAGACCTAATAGTCAGAGCCAGAATCCACTGTCACAAGACAGGAATCAGCTGGGTCAGGATACCAGCATGTAAGTAGCAGGAGACAAATTGGAGGTCAGACCCATGAATCACATGCCAGGAGTCATGCAGGGTCACGAATCAAGCCAGGAAAGGACAAAATCCAGAACAATGTGGAACCCAGTTGTTCAGACAGCTTCCTGTTCCTGCTGCTGGCTTAAGTAGGGCCAACAGGCCAATCAGCTACTCTAGAGCTCTGCCAATAGGATTGCAGGGGTGGAGCCACAAACTGGGGCTAGGCTTCATAGGTCCCAGATAAGCAAGCATCAGCAGGCTGCCAGATGAAGGGTTGAGGCGTGGCTGCTCCTACAGACCCAGGTTTGAGACCAACGAGTTATGACACACTATATATTTCCAGCATTTCTACCACTGGTAGAGAATCACAGCTATCAAGTTTGGTAATGCAGACATGGTCTAGTCTAGGGTTTAAAGGTGTGTTGATCACAGAAATGTAGGACTGGAATAGACCTTAATAGGTCACCTAGTCCAGTCCCCAGCACTGAGGCAGGACTAAGTATTATTTAGACCATCCCTGACAGGTGTTTGTCTAACTTGTTTTTACAAACCTCCAATGATGGAGATTCCACAACCACCCTTATAGTTAGGAAGTTTTTCCTAGTGTCTAACTGAAATCTCCATTGTTGCAATTTAAGCCCATTACTTGTCCTGTCCTCAGGGGTTAAGGAGAACAATTTATCACCCTCCTCTTTATAACAACCTTTTACATACTAGAAGACTGTTATTCTGTCCCCACTCAGTCTTCAATTCTGTAGACTAAACAAACCCATTTTTTCAATCTTTCCTTGTAGATAATGTTTTCTAGATCTTTAATAATTTTTATTGCTCTCCTATGGACTTTCTCATTTGTCAACATCTTTCCTGAAATGTGGTGGCCAGAACTGGACACAATAATCCATTGCTGAGTAGAGTGGAAGAATTATGCCCCCCCCCCCTTTTTTTGGTTGCGACAGTATTATATTGTTGGCCAATATTTAGTTTGTGATCCACTATAACCCCCAGATCCTTTTCTTCAGTACTCCTTCCTAGGCAGTAATTTCTCATTTAGTATTTGTGCAACTGATTATTCTTCCTTATGTGTAGTACTTTGCATTTGTCCTTATAGAATTTCATCCTATTTATTTCAGACCATTTCTCCAATTTGTCAAGATCATTTTCAATTCTAATCCTGTCCTTCAAAATGCTTGCAACCCCTCCCAACTTGGTATTATCCACAGACTTCAAGTGTATTATCTATGCCATTATCCGAATCATTTATGAAGATATTAAATAGAACTGGACCCAGGGCAGATCCTTGTGGGACGCCTCTCAATATGGCCTTCCAGCTCGATTATAAACCATTGATAACTATTCCATGAGTACGGTTTTCCAGCCAGTTGTACACTCACCTTACAGTAGGTTTGTCTAGGCTACATTTTTCTTTAGTTTGATAGCTTGATCTAACATCTTCTAAACTCTAGTCAAGACAAAGCTCATTGCCCTTTAGCGTGTGCTACGCGAGTTAAAACCAAAGGGGAGCCTAAGTTACAACTCGATCAACTTAGCATGTATTAAAATCAACACTGCCTGGCAACACTAGGCTTTTAAAATGTGTTTAGTTTACATGATCTAGCAACACACCTTTAAATCCTGGTCAAGCCACGACCAAACATGTCTTTTGGGATGTGCATAGATGACTATCCATTTGGATAGCACTATGCCTGTTGCCAAGGTGGCATGCCATTTTAAAAGATAGCCAACTGCAGATGGATTCAGACAGGCAACCTTGCTAACACTCCAAGTCCCATCTTCTCTGCAGGTGCTCTACTCTCCAACAGCAATGCCATCTGAGTCTTTACAATTAGACACATTGACACTTGCGTGCCAAATGACATCCCAACCCCCCCCCCCCCCCGCCTGGACAGCAGCTGAAAGGAAGAGGAGAGCACTTGTGGCTGCCAAAGAAACAGATTGCACTGTATTGGTCACCTGTGGAGCCTAGGAGCAGCACCTTGGACCTCACATGTGCTAGAAGCACATTCCTGCCACCCCTCTGCTTGAAGACAGGCTCACGGCAGGCGATGTTGGGAAAGGAGAGCTCAGTTGCAAAGGAGGTGCAGTCATGACATCCATAATGGACGTTCCATCCAAGCAACCAGCCAGCATGTGTTCATTTTGCATATGAAGTTACTTCATTATTTAGGGAACCATCACACTTCAGTGTTTCCAGCTTGCCCCTGCAATTATTTTTATAGGTTTCTCATAGAGTTAATCTAAAAATTCAAAACCATTTCCCAGTGGAATCAGAAGAACAGCATTACATGCTGATATTGTCAACAAAAGGATACTGAGTCACAGGTGAAGGTAAGGGCTGCTTATGACGCCCACTAGATATTCATCACTTAGGATTATTTTTAAACCAGCTTCACGGATGATTCGTTTGTTTCCTACGTTCATACTAACGCAGACTAATTCCAATCAGAAGAAATCATGTACAGAGAAAGGAAATAACACAATCTGGCTTTTTTTTTCTGGAACTTGAACAAAACAATTCTTTAAATGCAAACAAACGACCAGATCCATTTAAATGCTCTCCTTTGTTGAGACAGAAGTACCATTTCCCTCTGATGCATACATAGACCTTTCCGTTGTGGTGTCCCTCCTACCCCCCTTATTTGACTTGCCACATTCGTGTATACATTGTTGCAGTCTTATAGTTATACTGCAATGTCTCTCCCATTTTCCTCTATTTTTTTCTCTTTATCTAGTTCCTGAAAAGTAGATACATGTTTTAAATGCCTGCCGCACCTAACACCACTATTGGCTTCAACGGGAGCAGAGTTAGGCCATTCATGAATGCTTTTGAAATTCCTACCCTTTATCTATCTGCCTTTTAAGCTCTGCCCATTATTAAAGAAGAAGGAAGCTTAACATCATCTTTTGTCACCACAGCAAGTGATTGGGAGCAGCTGCTACAATCCAGGGGCTGCAGGAGACACAAGCAGTATCCCAGGCCTGGTTTGTCAGCACTTTGATAGAATCAGAAATGCAATACACTGGATTTGTGAAACATCCACACAACTTGCTGTTACCATCCCTGGACTACAGTCTTCCACTACTAGTGTTCCCAGTGCAGCAATAGCAGAATCAGTCTTTTTTTTTTTTTTTTTTTTTAAACAAATGAACAAATGGCCTGATTTTTCAGAGCCCCTGCAGCTCCTACTGACGTCAAAGGGGAGCCTCACACACACAGCCCCTCTGAAAAGCAGCCTGGTGGTGTCTAGTTATCATATTCCGTCTCCTCCCAAAAGGAGCCTTGCATGACCCTGCGGAGAAGAATGCTCCTTGAAGATAGCAGATGAGCACTGCTTGCTGTGGGCAATTTTGCTGGCAGGGGAAGAATATTGACTCTAACTTTGTGCTGCCCTGTCCCTTCAAGACAGTTAAATGGCTTTTACAATCATACTGTCTACAGCAGAGAATTAAAAGCTAACTTGCACTTACGTGATAACAGCTAGGCAGGTGATGAGCTGTGATCGCTGTGCCTGACTGGCTAAGAATTGCACAGTGGGGTCCTGCTCCATGACTGACATTACCATTATTATACCAAAATAATAATAATAGCAGTGCCCATGTTGCTATATTTGTTACCCCCATATGCCCCAAGCTACCCCGTCCCACTTGTTCATCTCATCGACTTGATACTTCCCATCTCCTAGACTGGGAGCTTTTTGGGACAGGACTGTCATTATATATTTGCACAGCACCCAGCATAATGGAGACCAAGCTGGTTGTGGCTGTTAGGTGCTACTGCAATACAAAAGTTCAACAATAACAACAAGTACCACCTCTGACAATCAGCGCACAAAGTGCAGGTGCCGCTAATGCCCACCTGAACTGCTCAGAATTGTGGGGAGGGAGACAAGGAATGAACACACATTTCGTTTTAGACAGAAGACTAAAAATTGATTCAAAACGGACATCAGAGCCTCCGCGTGTGGGACATAAACAAGGTGACACCAGTCAGATTTACCCAGAATGTGAGGCTGGACATAGGTTTGTGAGGCTGGACATAGCTTTGGCAGCATGGAGTGTTAAAAGAAGTTTATAATAAGGGAGATCGTAAGGGTGTTTAAATTAGGGATGTTCCTCGCTGCACAGCGGATATCCAGTTACACAGCCCCTTATCAGTGGAAGCTATGCTGAATTCGCTCTACTTCTTTCAGCAAAAAGGACACCAGGAAGGGATATGGGGCTGGACCTGGCTTTCCAAGAGTTAACATGGTTGGTATCTGAAACACAAAGGCCTTTTACCATTAGAGCACCTTAAAGGTAGAGGTCATTCTCCTCCACTAGAGTATTTGCTCTTCTTCAATATGGGATCAAATCAATGTTCTGTGAACTCAATGTCAAGACTATGGTTGACTTCAAAGGGCTTTGGATCAGGATATAACAGAGCCAAGCTTGGTTGTCACTCTGTAAGGGCCTTCAGTATTTCCATTTCAAGTCTGCTTGTGGGACCGAAACTTGGCTTTTTCCTTTTTTGTTCTAACTTAAATGTTAAGTCATTAAAAATGTCTGTATCATTGGATCTTAGAATCCCATTCTTAACTCACCCTGTTGTCCCAGGTATTTCAGCACATGTGGAATGTAAACTTTGTCACTGTTCAGAGACCCAGCACTACCTATGCTCAACAAGGTAGGGTAAGGACAGGCTTGCAATATTAACTTGGCATTTCTCTGGTCTTTTCTGGTTTAAGTTAGGTCCTGAGCATTACTTCAATAGCTCTGTGTTTAAACACACACACACACACACACACACACACACACACACACACACTCTATAACTACATAACTAAACGAATGGTATAGCAACCCACTTACTGCTTCCTCCAAGGCCATTAACATTCATAGGGAATAGAATCATATCATTTCAGGAGGAAAGCTACATCTGTAGAACTTCTTATATAACAGATTGAATTCAACAGAATTGCTTTCTGCCTTTAATCTGCTCAACAGTTTATCTGTGCTGTCCTGGTTGGTTGAGCTTTCTTTAAACCATTACAGATTAGTGTTCTGCTGTGACTAGTTAAAAGCTTAGCTTTGTTTATTTTTGTCAAGAACAGGGAGAAACCGGGTTCAAATTTTCATACAGCAGTTTGCAATATAAAAAGAACATGCCCAGCATGGATCAATATATTTTGTTTTGCACAAAATACAACATACAGGGAAGCAATGAGCAGAGAGATATTACCAGTGGCTGGGAAGAACATAATAGAGACTTTATTAAAAAAAAAGGAAAGAGGCATGTAGAGCCTCAGAAATATGTACAATCATTTTAACCCGTAAATACAAAATTTAATCTGATGTTCAAAATAGATCAACCACGCCAACCAGCTTTATATAAGAGACCAAATAATAAGTGGTCTAGTAAATTACTGCTAAAGAAGATTTATGTTTTTATTAAGTTTACATCACTGTTACAATTTATTAAGAGAGAAATCCTGCCAATAGTGATTTTTCCATCATTCAGTTGCAGCAGGGTCAAGTAACGTAACACTTATTTAAAAAAAAAAAAAAATAGAACTCAGATACATTGCTTACAAAGCGGTGTTTAGGTAACATTAAAACACTTTGTGGTAAATTCTCACAACTGACTTACGAAAAGTGAAAGCAGCTGATCTATCATAAGATTTTGGCATGAGTGAGCCATCATGCCTGAAGCCTCTATAATGATGTTCCCAATATATTCTTATGGACCAGATCCAACAACTACCATGCTTGTGAGACTTCAGTATAATCTATCTGATTACTAGATGCCAGTTTGGGATGGGAGAAAGAGACCATGTTCTTGAACACACTGCAGCCAAATACTGTGCAGCCAAGTATTGTTCCAGGGAAACACCCATTCTGTGACCGCTCAATGTGACTGCTGTATGAGCTCACAACTTCAGCATCTAAAATGAGTCAATGAGGATCTTTCCAAAGATCCAAAAATGACATAAATACTGAATAACTTAAGCAAAAACCAACCAGCCAAACAACCCCCCCCAAACAGAGTCTGATGGGGGTGGGGAAATCAAGAAAGGATTCCAAAAAGTAAAAAGAAAACAGCTGATTTTAAACAAAACTTATCAGCAAGTGGCTTTATTTTGCAAATTCCAATGAATTGCCATTAGCTATTAATTTATCTTTCCTCTCTGGCAGAAACAGAGTGCTGTTCCAGACCTTCAACTTTCTGTCTATGCTGGGCTGGTTAGTGCTCATGTGTTATTTAAACAAAGCATATTCCAAATGGATCTGACTATATATGGAATTCCCTGACGAGTAAAAGTTTGGATGACCTTAAAGAACAAACAAACCCAAAGTATGCTAAAATAGACTTTTAGTAGCAAAGGTCAGATATCCAGTATGACCCACCATTTCCTTGAGTGGCACACCACTTTTAAACTGGGCAGTTCCCTGCTGCAGAATACCATATAAGCTACCTTGATTTGATTGGTTCGTGCTGTCAAACCCAGTGCTAGAATTATCCTCGGCTGCTTTTCCAAGGTCAGGGATTTGCAAGCTAATTGTCCTAACATTGTATACTCGAAGCAGAATTTCCAAAGTGTTAATCTCAGTAAAACCATGTTCTTCCATAGCCAGGCAGGTTCTTTGAACTTGTTCAATGCAAGGGGAGAAGGAGCAGATGCGTCCACCTACAAAATAAGACAGGCAGTGGGGGAGAGAGGAAAACAACTTAATTAATCTTCGCCAAATTCTCTCAGTTACGCAAAGCATAACTCTTCGTACAGTGCACGTACATAATTAAAAGACCTAATATGCCTAAGAAATAAAGATCTCCAAGGAGATAACTATGCCGTTTATAGAGTCAACATAAAAATGGTGACGATTTTACAAGCTGTTTCAGCCCACTGTAGAAGTACAAATATGATGACAGATTAATCCATTTTTGGAATACACACTTGTCCATGATTTTAGTTCATGGTTCAGCTGCAGAGTTGATTGCATTAGACTGCTGAATTTTTTTGGAATCAACACATATGACCCCTGGACTGATGCACTAAACTGAAGTTGACTCATGCACTAAGATGAAAGTTAGTTTCTAACTCTGCTCCACATTACAGCATTGCCTTTATAATAAAAGCACACACACACTAAACTGGCTGTGTTTATTTGAGTCAGAGATGGTATGTGTAGACAGAATAAAGTAATCTCTAGTCCATAGATGGAGTGTTATTAAAGCTTCACCCTTCTAGTCAAGCAAGCTCTTCTCATGTCTCCCGAGTATTAAATTAAAAACACATTGTAAAAGGCAACCCTGTGTGCGTTTACTGATTGTTAGATCAGGCAGCTTCATGGCATATGCATCAAAACCTTTGCACCACAAGACAAGACTTTAAATTATATACTGTTACTTTCCTTCCCATTGAAGCACCCCCCAGCCTTTTGCTTTTAATTACTGAGTATTTTTACCCCCCCCCTCCCCTTTCATTAGCCCCAATGTCACCTTTAGAGCTGGGAATAGAACGATTCAGATTTACTCTAAAAAGCCACAGCCAAATCAGATCAAGGAATTATAGAGACACTGTCTACCATAAATCCAGGTCATGTGGTCTCACTCATGATGTAATGTCCCATGATGCAACTGCCCTTACTGAAAACTTATATTGGGGGAGGGGAATGATGGAAGAACACAAAAGCTGAAGCTATAATATTTTCAGATGAAAATGTATATCCATCTGCTTTGCATTCCTTCCCATCTCTCTCTCATGCTCCAGGTCTACTAATCCAGGCAAACCTCCTAAGCACAGTTATGTAAGCAGTTAAAGAACCCATGTATTTGACAGCAAAGCATCCTGCTAAAAATAGAGGCTAAACTGGTCCCACACGAGGACTGGTTTATGTCAATTTTTTTTTGGTTTTTAAAGCTACAGATCTAAAAAAGGACAGTGTCAGGTTTGAATGCAAGTGCTGCTGTAATGCCCCAGTTACAGTGCAGCAATGATGTGCTGGATGGTGACTGGGGGAGAATTCTTTCCGTGACCATTAATCCATTCTGCAGTAAATAGGTTTCAGATTGGATTTTATTTTAGTCTTCTAATAGAGTCTTCCGTGCCAAGGATACTTATCACACATCTTCAGAACAAAGCAGCCTTTTGTCAAGCAATTCCCCGAAGTCACAATTAAAAAAACAAATCAAATAATCACCTGCAAAAGTGACTTTGGGATACTGTGTATTCCACCAAGCTTGATGATTGCAATTTAGTTGCACATCCATACAGCTAGTACCAATTAAACAAAATGTTATATGGATTAACCTGCATGGCTACCAAAAGTACTCTGAAGCTGACATGATTCTTTTTGAAGGGGGGGGCAACTAGTACATATTTCTACTACAGTCTTTGTAGACATTACTGCATAGAGGAGAAGCTGGGAGGGGAATTTCCGTTATATAATTAGAAAGCTAGTATGATATATGCATGTTGTAAAGAAAGACATTACATTCTCCTTGTGTAGGAAACCAAACAAGTGTCTAACTTTGTTAAATGTCATTTCACAATAAACTCTTTGTCTTCAGAGAAAGAAGTTGCAGAGAAATCAGTGTTCTACTAGTGCTTCATTCAGTCTTTTCTTTTTTGGTGGTTTAAACAACAAAGCAAAAATGCTTTTCATTTGTAGTAAGTAGATTCTGCTGATTTGTTTGGACTCCGAAGATGGCTTTAGATATACAAATCTGCATTACTTGCCAAAAGCATGAAGCCTGCACGCAGCTGTTGCAATACTGGCCATCGGCAGGTCTTATCAAGCCTTGAAACCACAACAACATGCATTTTTGTTTCATGGGGTGGTTAGCTGACCACAGAATGTCTATACCAAATTTGGTGATGATTAGCAAAACAAACACTGACCGCCCACACACTAGACTGTTCAGAGAGCAAGGGGATTACACAAATTGGCTGTTCAAACCACCTGGTGGTAAAGGAAGAGTTTGTTTGAAATAACTAAGATAACATGCAGAAGGAAGTGCAGAACAAGGGTCACATTGCTTAATGCACTATGGGAAGGCGCTCAGATATTACAGTCATGAAGGCGGTATAAGAACCTGTATGTTGTTTTCAGTTTTTCTACTTATTTTGGATTACCTGTTTCCTCTTGTTATTAAATAGAAGGTGCACCCCGTAACACACCTAAAAATAAGCCTCGGTGCAGTAACCACCAAGCATCCTGCTTTAAGGCTTCCACTAGTTGGGAGAAGGGTCCCACATACTTTTTCCTGTACAGACCAGCCAGCAGGACAGATTTGATTTTTATGACATTGGACTTGCTGAGGGGGGAGTTCAGCTGGAAGGGATTCAGGCTACTATTCTGCAAGCAAATAAGAGATTTGAGGGGTGGGGGGAAACAATATGAAAGACTGAGAAGCTCTGATTGACGTGGAATTTCTGGAGTAGGGAAAACACTGTCGCTTGAGACACATAACTGCTCATCTGAAAACTGGCTCAGCCTAAGAATGGATGTGAGGCTTGCTGACAGGACAGAGGTCGACAGGCTTCCCCCGCCACATCAAGCTCTGGAAGTGCTGGGGATGGATAGTTTTGAACTTCCCCGACAGTGGGTTGCATTGTGCGTCATACCCTTTGGATTATCAGCTATGCAACACTGGGTACATTACAGTCGTCACACAGATGTAAATCTAGTTTCCAGCATTCACAGTTCTTATGAGCCCTGTTGTCCTTTAGACAGCAAGAGGCATTTAGAGTTTAAGAGACTGGGCTTTGAATTGCTTTGTTCTGCCACGTTGAGGAGTCCTTCATGAATGGAGTAAAGACACGTGCTCCCCATTCGCTTGCATGCGCACTGCTCTGTTTCTAGACAACCAGGGGTGGACTGGACCCAACAGTAGTAAAAACAGCTCAAAAGCTGAAACTTCTTAACTGAGTTTGGCTCATTTGAGTGCTTTCCTTTGAGAAAAATCTACTGCTACTACATTTGTTTAATGAGATCTATGTGTCATCATAAATTGATAGAGTAATTATCTGAGATTAATCCTGCTCACATTGGGAAGCTGTGTGAGCTTTTTGATCTGAGGCGCTGTCTAAAAATGTATGTTTATTCATGTATAATGCATCTGACAAGTACTACAGTTGAGGGGAAAAGAATAATGAGTCTGTATGAAAGCGCCTCCCCCCCATTCCTGTTATAGGCAGTGAATTTGTTGGAAATGTTTAACGCAGAGGTTAAATCTCACCAAGCTGTAGGCTGGGGATGAGCCCATAGAGTGTCTGGCAGCCACTATAAATAAGTAGGGGATTGAGAGTTTACAGAAGTCAAAGCACAGCTCAAGTTGGAAAGATTAGAGAGAGAGAGATACAAAAAGATGGGGTGGGGGTAAGAGATAATACTTGGCACCTGCATAGTGCTTTGTATGTTCAAAGCACTGGACAGACATCTAATTAATAATGAAGGGACACAGCTTAGTAAGGACCAATATCTATTCTGGGTCACTTAAGTGAAAACTGAGAATAACTCTGCTGACTTGAAGAGTAATTCCAAATTTAGCAGAATTTGGCTCTTGGTTATTTGCCTGAGCAATGATGAACATCTCCTTGCAGTCAAGAGGAATTTTGCTTAGCTAAAAACTGAGCTGCTACTTCTAGATATGACCCCAGTTAAAAAAGAAAAACTGGAAATGCCCCCCCTTTCACAAGAATTCTAACGCACACTTAATATTCAAAAGGATACATAATATAAACACAAATTATGCACTCTTGTCTTTTGCAAGTTCTCTCTTGTAGATATAGGTGTTCTGCTAGGTTAATTTGTCACTGGTGTGTTCTGAAAGACTACGAGCAGAGAATCTGGAGTTAGCAAAGCACCATTAAGTGCCACATGAAGGGGCCAATTATTCTGAACGTTGAAAGTGATTCTGTGATGTAGGAGATACAATACGTAATTTTATTTTTCTTAGGAAAAAAGAACATAATTCACAGTGTTTTGGGATTTCAGTGTAGTGTCACAATAAGAGCGTTAAATTACAAGGATCCCAGAAAAAAATAGGCACTAATAGTTTGTGGGGGCGAGGCAGCAGTGTCACAGAAAAGCATCACGATGGCATTTACTCCGTGCTAGTAGGGCACTAAAAATATTGCATTTCCAATGGGGGACAGGATGTCCTTTAAGCAAGTGTACACGTGGGTGATGCAATGAAATTAGAGGATCCGGTTGTCAGAGAAAATGAAAGATCTCTTGATTCAGAAAATATTCACTGAATCATTTGCCAGACTGTTAACAAGAGTTTTATGTACAATATTTTTTGGGGGGTGGGTGCATTCCCAAAAGGCATTGGATAAGTCAGCTGTTATTGCACCACTGTGTGCAAGGCTGGTCTGAGGAGTTGAGTGGGGGGTATTTCAGGTTTGTTCCATCCCTGTTTCTTACTGTAGGAGCAGCATAGCTCAACTGCTTGGGCCTTTGGTTCATACATAGTTACTTGTGTCTTAAGAAATGTCCACAGCTGTGGGATTGGCGCTGCTGTGAGGCTCCTACCTGCTCGGGGGCTGTATGTGGAGTCTGCTGAATCTGAGCACTTATATAGGGCTTTACAATCACTAAGTGTCACAACATCCCTGAGAAAGGTGTAGAATACCTGTTTTACAAATGGGGTAACTAAGGCCAGAAGGCTATAGGACTTGACCAGGGCCAAAGAGGGAGGCTGTGTCACAGCTAGGAGTAGAATGAAGGAGACTCTTGTTCTCCATCCTGTGCTTGACCAATTAGACTACATGGCCTCTCACGCTACAGCCTCCCCTCTGTGGCTTTGTTTATAGTGGTTTTTTTTAACCTCAAGTTAATAGATTGTAAATGTGTTAGCTGTCTGGAATTAAATAGCAAAGGCTAGCTCTGACACTCTACAAAGGTTTATTCCAGGGGGCAAATGTTTGTAGTTGATCCTGGAACAAACTTACGTGGCAACAAGAGCGTCACCAAAAGTTTGAGTATTGTGTGTCCTGGGGGAGGACGGTCTTCCACTTAGGGTGCCTGTCTGCTAGATTTAATTCCCTGCCTTGCCGCAGACTCCCTGTGTGACCATGGGCAAGTCTTTTAGTCGCTCTGTGCCTCAGTTCCTCATCTGTAGAATGGGGATAACAGCATTTCCCTACTTCACAGGGGTGCTATGATTACAAACCAATTAAAGACTGCAAGGTGCTCAGATACCACAACGACAAGGTCTTCAGTATTTATAATGCCAAGAGTGTCTGTACTAGCCTATAAAAATGTGTTAGCGACCTCTAGTTAATTGGCAAGTGATTAACTTGAGGTTAACCAGTGTAGACAAGTCCTCTGTGACTCAAGTTCACCACTGCTCAGTAGAGGAATCAGCTCAATTGCAGGTGATCAGCTGGGAGGGAGCTTGCAGCAAACCCTACTATTATTAGCATCAGTCCTTATGTCACTGACATCTTCTCCCTACCAGAGTCTGGTCAGGAGTCTTCCCCACCAACCCCCAAATTGGGAAAAACCTGTGGCATGGTTTTCACTTCTCCCTAGGCCAGCCCTGGGTGGCTATAGGCAGGGGACCATAAATAACCTAGGAGGCTCAAGAAAGAAAGTCAGTGAAACCTTTTGCATGGTGGAAACAATGTACACTGAAGGTTTTTTAAAATTGAAAGCTGAGGTTAGCCCAGTGCAAATAATTCCTTACCCTCCTCACAGGGCTGTTGGGGGGGATTATGTAATATTTTTATAGACACTTTCTGAGAGAATAATGAGACCTAACAGATAATGATTACAACACAGCATTCTATATTATTGTGCTGGGGAAAAATAGGAGCAAAAGCCCTGTTTTAAACCTATTTTGAACAAAGAAAACAAAGTTCTTGGGAAAAAAAAGAAAGAATACTCTGATGAAGTGCAGAGCATCGGAGTTGTACTGTACTGTAGGTAGATGAACAGACACAAGCCCTCAGAGGAAGACTTTTAGAGGAACCTTTCACTGACAAGGCATAATCTCAGTGGACCAATTATCTGCCCTGGCCAAGCACCACAATAGGCTAACCTGCCAACACTGTGTCATCTGCCTCAGTCGATATCTTAAGAGTAACTGCAAGTTTCTCTCTTTTAATTAATGGGTGTACGACACTTAAGTTGAAGCGGGAAGTCTGGATAAAAGGGTTAACGCTGCACACACACAAAAAAAGGGATTGTTTCTATAAGTTCAGTACTCAGACTGTTGATCTAAGCAGCACCAAAAATTGGTTTATAAGACAAGGGTCTTGAGTAAAACCCACTGAACATACAGCTGTACTTTGCCCGCATCGTTACAAGAAAATGTAAAAGCCTGCATGAACACAATTATAGAAGCAAGCTTCTGCCTAGTCTTCTGCAGCTTTGAAAGCATTGGATAACATTTACGATGGAGGGAAAGGAGGTTGGGAAATTAATATTAGAAAGCTTTGGTTCAACACTATTCAGCTGTGAGACTTCTGTAAGTAACGAGTTCCAGAATATCCAGGAACTATACACACAGGTTATTTTTGTTAAATTATGGAGCTATAGTGACAGATTTCTAGCTTTGTTGTTTTGATTCAGCCTGAAGGGATTAATAAGATCTTAGCCAAAAATCAAGGTCAGACACTGTGAACAGCAGCCATTACTGTGAAAAAACATCAATCAGCAGATGCTGCCGAGGAAAGCGCATAGGTCTGGGAATGGAAGCAAGACAGGCAGTGATGCACTGCCGAGTCACTGAGATATTAGAAGGCAATGTTTTTTGCTGAAAGTATGAAAAGTGAAATCAGCAGAGAAGGATGCAGCTAAGGTTCAGAGGAGTCTGAATGGGCACAGAGCATATAATTAACAACAAATAAGGGCCTTCGAGCCACAAACCCACTGGCCATTTTATTCTCCAAGCTCTCTACAATATAGCAGTGCTTTAAATGGGAGGCCAGGACAATCTGAGGCAGGAACATGAGTGATAAATGTATCCTTTAAACAAGGCTATTAACCATCAGCCTATGAAAATAATGAATTACAGCTATTTAGAGCTTGGGACTGAGTAGAGGAGGAAAAATAAATACTTCTCTTAAGGCTTTGTTGACCATGTACTCTAAAAGTTAGCTCTTAATATCCTCCTAGGTGATATTTTTATTACAAATACTGTTTTTGTTGTGTTTTGTTTTTTAAGGAAGAGACAAGAGAATGGTGTACGTTGCACCTGCTTATTCCAGTCTTAATTTTAAGCATATATCCTTAAGACTTTAAGAAATAAAATGACTACTATCCAACAGCAATGTAGTAATTTTTGTATTATGCATTGTGGCCATCTTACTTAGAATAAAATCTCCTGTATGAACAGCTTATATGTGACCGCACATAGGGAGGGATGTGTGGGAACGCATTTTCTCTAATGATAATTACCACTCAACTCATCAGTAAGAGTTTCGGTGAATAAAGACTCTAAGTGTACTCAGTATTCCCACTGCAGAATAGCTTTTGATTATGTGAAATCAGCCAAACAAAAGGCACATTCAAATATTCTGTTGGGGGTTTTCAGTCACCTTGCTAGCACTTCTTAGTTTTCCAAAATATATAAACAATCAGCATTGTTTCTAGTTATACTATACCCACAAAAGGAATAGATTTTCATCACTGATAATGGAAAAGCTATTTCATATTGTAGCATAAATCAGTCTTCAGCACAACAAGCTAGCACAAAACCCAAATGACGAGTTAGGGTACGTCTACACTGCACTAAGCCTGGGCTCTGACTCAAGTTTGAGTCCAAGCCCCCATTCTGTCCACACACAAATCAGTCTGACTCAGGTCAGCAAGCACTCACGACCTGGCTCCTAGAACCTTGTTGGTGGGGGAAGGGAAGGGGTGTCTGAGCCTAAGTACTGCTGTGCCTCAAGTCCAAGCCCTGCCAGAGTGGACGTAGCACAAGCGACAGACCCAAGTCAGAAGGTCTGCGTACTGCAGTATGCACACATTAGCATGGCTGAGAAACCCAGGTCCAACAACTGTAAACCCAAGTTTACAATGCAGTTTGGACACTCAAGTGCGGGCTTAGAAACACCGAGTCCACAAGCCCAGATGCCACTGATCCAGGCTTAGTGTGCCGTACAGACATACCTTTAGAGCACTGTCAGTTCTCAGGTACTGTGGTTTGTTTACAATGATCCTAACTACAAAAGGCGATAGACAATTTTGCCTTTCTACTGCTATGTAATACAGGGTGACCTATAAGCAACCACGTGACATTTGTTCTACTTTGCACTGGGTAAGCGGACGCTACATTACAGTACACAGTAAGGTATAGCTCCAGAGCTACATAGATAAATCAGCTTTCCAGGATCTCAAACACTGGAATGTTCCAAGGATTCGAAGCCTAGAAAGGCTCAAGCATGGCTCCTTAGCAGTCTCAACATATACTGGCTAAATAATTCAAGTTGTACTGCGCAATGCAGCTCCTTCATCTGAACCGAGGAGTCAGCTGAGCATCATGCTCACTGGATTAGATAATTTGAGCATGGGAAGGGCATTACACAGCGCAGTATGAATTAGTTTCTCTCTCAGCAGACACTGGAAGCAGCTATGAATGCAGCTGTAACCCTTGCAAGCACAGACCATTTATTATGGGATTTTTGTTGGTTTGTTTGTCATTTTAAAGTATATGTTGCTTCTGGCAAACTGTTAGAAATTTTTCAGTGGCAGCTGAGGGAACTCCACACATAAGAAGCTGGCTGAATCAGGGCCTAACATGTGCTGAACTTTAAGTATATGCTAAAGTCCCTTGTCTTAAATGTGACCTAAGAATGTACTTAAAATTAGGCACAATCTTCCGTGCCTTAATGAACAGAAATGGACTTCAGAACGTGATCAACTAAGTCCCTTGCTGAATCAGGGCCCTAGCAAGGGGTGCTCTTGATTAAGAGAACTCTCTTTGTGGCTAAACTAGAGCATCTGGTAAGGACATCACAACTCATCCAAGGTGTTGTCTACACAGGAACTTTTGTTTTGTTTTGTTATAAGTTAAGGTGTGACTGTAAACCAGTGGTTCTCAACCTATACCTCTACCCCGATATAACGCTGTCCTCGGGAGCCAAAAAAATCTTACCACGTTATAGGTGAAACCGCGTTATATCGAACTTGCTTTGATCTGCCGGAGTGCGCAGCCCCGCCCCCCCGGAGCACTGCTTTACCGTGTTATATCCGAATTCGTGTTATATCGGGTCACGTTATATCGAGGTAGAGGTGTATTTACCATTGTGGGCCGGAAGTGTTGTTTAAGATCTATTATACACACACACACACACACACACACACACACACACACCTTTCCAGTGAAATGTCAGAGATTTGCTTTCGTCAGTTATGTTACTAGTTCTTCCCACACACTCTTGGAGCTGTTAGAATACGTTTGACAGAGGTTCAAAAGCTTTTTATATGTGGCACATGACAACTGCAGCAGCTGTCACAGAAACCTGTGGGAGAAAGTTGTTTTTCTTCTGCTAAGTCTTTCTCTGTAAATGTGAAGACTTTTTTGTAGTCTGAGAAAGACACCAGACTTGACACCAGAATGGAGATCACACAACAGAATGGGGATACCCCTAACATGTAGGCTCAAAGACAGAAACCATGCACCCACGCAAATACAGATCGATGTACAGAAGAGAAGATACCTTCAATTTTTAATGCTGATTGTGCATGTCCTATAGCTTCCCACGGTGACGGAATGTCTAGGAACACTGCATCTGCAACATTCGAGACCCCAAACCCGTTTTTACAGACATCCTGATTCTTCACTGTAACAAGGTGTTCTACTTTATGCTCCTGGAACTCCTCCTTCGCTTTCTCTGCCCTCTGTTGGTGGAACTCCACTGTGTACAGATGCCCTGTTGGAGCCACTGTCCTGATGATAGCATGAGAAAGGGAACCACTTCCAGTACCTAAACAAAAAAACAACAGCTTTGAAACACTTCTTGACATGAAGCTCTAAGTGACTGTGGAATTGTCTTCCCAAGGAATCAGCATAAGTAGGACCCTACCAAATTCAAGGCCATGAAAAACATGTCAATGACCATGAAATCTGGTCTTTTGTGTGCTTTTACCCTATACTATACAGATTTCACAGGGGATGGGGGGGGACACCAGTGTTTCCCAGATTGGGAGTCCTGACCCAAAAGGGAGTTGCAAGGGGGTCACAAGGTTATTTTAGGGGTGTTGTGGTATTGCCACCCTTACTTCTGTACTGCCTTCAGAGCTGGACGGCTAGAGAGTAGCGGTTGTTGGCTGGACACCCAGCTCTGAAGGCAGAGTCGCCGCCAACAGCAGCGCCGAAGTAAGGACGGCATAGTATGGTATTACCACCCTTACTTCTGTGCTGCTGCCTTCAGAGTTGGGTGGTCAGAGAGTGGCGGCTGCTGACTGAGGACCCAGCTCTGCAGGCAGCAGTGCAGAAGGAAGGGTGGCAATACCATATCATGCCATCCTTACTTCTGCGCTGCTGCTGGTGGTGGCTCTGCCTTCAGAGCTGGGCTCCTGGCCAGCAGCTGCGGCTCTCCAGCTTCCCAGCTCTGAAGGCAGCACCGCCACAGTAAGGGTAGCAATACTGCAACCTCCCTAAAATAACCTTGCGACACTCCCCCTCCCCAAAACTCCTTTTGGGGTCAGGACCCCTACAATTACAACACCATGAAATTTCAGATTTGTATAGCTGAAATAATGAAATTTATGATTTTTAAAATCTTATAACCATGAAATTGACCAAAGTGGATCATGAATTTGGCAGGCCCTATGCATAAACCCAAATTCTTAGAATATTTTAAAAACTAGAATGAATAAATCAATTAGTAAAATTTATAACAGCACACAGCCTTACGTTAGCAGGAAGACGGACTAGATGTTTAGATTCTATGAACACTGATCAAAACCCACATGGGACTTGAATATTTCCTTTTAACCTTTTCTTCATGAATTTCCCCCCTATCTTTCTAGTTTATTGTTCACAGAAGGCAATTTCCCCATGGGATCCCAAATCACTTGTTGAGCCAACAAGTAAGTTGAGAAAGAAAACTAGATTGTATGGAAAGCGCCTATCTATAACTGTGATAGGAGATATAGGAATAAATGGGTAAATAAAACAAACACTACAGGCACATGAATCACAGGTTCTCCAACCATTATCTAACACTTCTTTTTTGGAGAAAAAAAAAAAATCAAGAACAAATTTTTAAATCTCACTTAAGACTCGATTAAAACAAAAGGTGAAATTTTGCTGACAAGTATCAATATCTGAAAGCCCTATTTGTGTCCACACAAGCAAAGCCCTTCAGGACAAAAACGCTATCACTTACTGTTATTGCTCCTTAGTATTCAGTGCTACGTATACTCAAGGTGCTATAGGCCAAATCCCTGTGAGGTGATGAGCGCCCTCAATTCCCACTGAAGTCAATGAGAGTTAAGGGTCCTTGGCACCTTGCAGTATAGTGACCTACAAGACCCTGATTGAGCTCGGTACACAAGTACATGCCTGACTTTAAGCATGTGAATAATCTCAATGAAGTGAAATGGGACTACCCACATGCTTGGAGTCAGGTATGGGCTTGAGTACTATGCTGAACTGGGGTCTATATCAATAAACCATAGGATTTTGTGCCTTACTGATTTAGGGAAGGTTTTAAAAAATGACCCTCTGCCCTCTTAAATAAACAGATGAATGACTAATCAGCAATGCTTTAATAAAAACAACCCAAAACTACTAAACCTCCTCACACTAGACTACCCACCTAAATTTTAATTAAAAACAAAACCAAAAAAACCTACTACCTCAAACTTGTTTTTTCATTTTAATTTGACAAGAGCACAGTATTCCAAGTTGTACTTTGATTTGTAGTCCTATAATCAGAACACATTTATCCCGCAAAAATTAAAGAAAATTCATACCCAGCCCAGCCGCCTAATGGGAGTAATTTTTGACTGCCATGCAGCAAACCAGAGTTGAATGGTTGGTCCAGGGCTCTTGCTCCCTGGCCAGAGAGGGGTGGGAATATTGTGGTGGTATTGCACTCTCTTGACTGGTGCAGAAAGTGAGACATTAGGACTTTAAATGTAGAGCCCAGGGGCCAAATTCATCACTAGAGTAAGCAACTCCATTGCAGGTTCAAAGCTGCATCCCTGTTTACGCCAGCAAGGAATCTAGCCCCAGGTTTCTGCACTGCGACATAGAGCTCTACCAACAGGCTTAAGGAGCATCACTGCACAACCCTTGTCCCAATCCTGGTGGTTGTGATAAGGGGGTGAGGCAAGGAGAGACAAGGAATGGGTGATCCCTGGCATTCTGATACAGACCCAGGCCACTGCCAAGGGAATAATAATACTTAGCTCTTATAGAGCACTTTTCGTTAGTGGATCGCAAAGCACTTTACAAAAAGGTGGTATCATTATACCCATTTTACAGATGGCGAAACTGAGGCAAAGAGGAAATGATTTGCCTGAGGTCACCCTGCAGGTCAGCAGCAGAGCCAGGAATAGAACCCAGGTCTCCTGAATCCCAATTCAGTACTCTATCCATTAAGTCAGACTGCACCCCAAGGAAAGTGTCTGGTGCCTGAAGTTCTTCCCTGCAGACATTTATTCAAAGGAAAAATTAGCACATCCATGTCAACATTAA
This sequence comes from Terrapene triunguis, assembly GCF_002925995.2. Taxonomy (NCBI): domain Eukaryota; kingdom Metazoa; phylum Chordata; order Testudines; family Emydidae; genus Terrapene; species Terrapene triunguis. The sequence goes on along the minus strand of NW_020664540.1, from coordinate 1,752,661 downwards.
AAACACACCAGGCAAGAGCCAATAAACATGTGCACCTAAGAAACAGTACACAGGTATTTTATCTATGAGTTGTAGATGCACACACAAGCATTCCCACCTCTTAAAATGATTCTGATATGGTAAGCAGGATACTATTAGAACTCACTAACATATGTGCACAACAGTGTAATACTATCTTCTGATTGATTTTTAGGACAATAGCAGTGAGCTATTGATCATGAGATGCTAAAGTGACTGAAATCCTGTCCTAATGTCTCCTGCCAGAAGGCTAGATTGCATGACAGAACTTTTGCAGCCCCTGGGAATGTAATTATTTTACCTTCCAACTGGCTAATGTTGCACCTTCTCTGGATCTATCCCCAATTTATCTAAAGAAGCAAACAGAAGGACTGTCAGCACAGCTGTGACATAAGCAGAAAGGGAGGCAGCTTGTGTGTATCTCATTTCCTTCTTCATATTCTTTTACATTTTTAATGATTTTCCTTTTAAATCTGCTCTTAAAACACCACAGAAGATGTTTTTCTCCTTTCTCGAATCCCCCACAAATGCTTCAAGCCAAGACCAGAAAAAAACAGGATGTTAGATGTCGAATTTAAAGGGAGGCATTTGCAGATGCATATTCTGAATAGGGCAATTCCTTAAGTGAAGTTACCAGGAATCACTCTGTCATCACTTGAGTACTATGAGCATAAGAAGAAGAATACATGTAACCATAATTCTATTATACTAATGTCATCAACGCTCTCATTTCTAAAGATGCTCACAGGCAGCCCTTTCTGCCAACATTCTCGGTTTCCCATTGTTATGAGAACAAAGTGTTTATGAGTCACAAAACCTTGTAGAAATTAGCTTTCCTAAAGGGACTCTACATTATGGACCCAATCCTGTGAAGTGCTGAGTTCCTGCCCCGCTCTGGCACTCAACACCACACAGAATAGGGCCCTTCACAGATTAGCATTTCCCCCCCCTGCATTCACAGCAGTTCACTGCATTCAGCATCATTCCACAGGGTAATCAAACACAGCCACTGCTACCCAATCTGCAATATCTTCAGAATGCAGGGCGTTAATTGTACGTTTCTCTGGTGTAGTGCGAGAGAGGTTTTACTTCTCAAAAGGTTATTTCCTCCTCAGCTACTGATCTGTAACAGTAACATTCCTTGATAGTTTCCTCCTCTCTCCTCAATTTGTTCTTCAATTTCTTCCTGAGTCCCTCTAATCAGCAACTGAAGAGTAGAACTCAGCAAAATGCTGCCTACAATGGTTCCAACAGCAGCACTCCAAAGTGGGCTTTTGCTAGGAGCAGGAAACTGGATCTAATCAGCTCAGGCTGCTGTCCCTGGGATACAGGACCATTTAAGCAAGCAGCAAAATGCAGGGGGGCACTGGATTTCTGCGATCTATTGCACAAATTGTGCTACGATACTATCGCATTGCAATAATGTCTCCAAAATAATATTCCCCCCTTCCCCCAAAATACCCCCTCAACACCAGGAATATTTAAAATCAGAAGAGCTAAATTCAGCACTTGACTTCAATAGGATTTCATTCCCAAACAGTAGCAACTAATTTGTCCCAGAAGTGTGTTCGCTGGGTATGTGCTGAAAGCAGAACAATTTCTGGGACAAATACAGTTTGTAAGTTTTACATCAAATTATTTGAGTTTTTGATAGGTTGTATTATAAATGATCTTAAAAATTAAGTTTGCTCTCTAGAAGAGAACAATGCCCATTTGACTAGAGCACATTACCATGTATGTATCAGGAATACAAAGACAGCAAAATCTAGGTTACTTTACCCTCATTAAAAAGCTGTTCTTAATTGTAGCTGCTGCTTTAGAAATCAGGTATGCATACAAATACCATCTGTGAATCCCACTCAAGCCGCTGCAGGTCCAGGCTAAGCCTATGGTCATTATTAATGAGCTTTGCAAACCTGATGTTTCTCTCTATTGACTAAATATTTTATGATTTAAAAGTTCAGCCACAGAGTTACATTACTGCAGTGTGTGCACATAATGGCATCAGGCAGATTCCTGTTACAGATCTCTCTCACTGTGGGCGAAATTCATAACCCCAGCTACAGACATGGTATGAGGGGGACCAACCTAAGGATCAAGGAACCAGAGGCAGGGATTAAGCTCCTGTGCCCAAACCTCACGGGCTTTCTGGCTAGTGACTCTGCAGACCAATGGGCTGTGCTCCACCAGCTCACTCACAATCCCTTCTTCTCCTCTGATGAGCCTCAAGCTCTGGGGAACTAGGTTTGTGCTACTCCCAGCCTCCCCTGCTGCAGGCACTGCAATGGTTCAGCCTTCCATGGCTAGAAGGATTTGTGCCAAAAAATACCATGCAGTATTTCTGCATCTTTCAACTGCTCCCCTCACTGTGGAGGAAACGCAGCAAATTAGCTTGGTTTTCACCTTGCAAGGGATATTTAAATGTGACAATCTGGAAACCCACCAACTCTTGTATGTAGGAAACCAGATTTTGAGTTGCATTAAGCTTTCGTTGCCACAGACCATGTGCACAGGCAGGGGTGCTGGAACAATTTGTATAGTGGGAGTGCTGAGAGCCATTGAACCAAATTGTAAACCCTACATATAATGGAAACCACTTCAAGCCAGGGGGAGCAATTCTAGTTCCAGCAGCACCTATGTGCACAGGATCTTCCCCAGAGTCTCTAATCATCGGATTCTGCTTTTTTTTAAATAAACAAAAAATTTAATTTTTAAAAATATAGATGTGTGTGGCTGTACAGATGTGAGTGTATCTGACTGATAGTCTACGCTGCCATCCCAGTAATTCAGGGGTTAAGGTTAGAGAAGCTCACAAACCCACAGGCAATCTCAGATTGCTCCAAGGTAAGAAAAGTTAAAAATATAAAAAGCATTATCAAATACCATGTCAGTATAATATCAATCAAGCTATCAGTAGAATTGTGGTGTTGACTGCAAGATTTGGTCACATGTATCATACTTTTGGGCGCAGTAAATACAATAAAATAATGAAAGTGCAGTCACATTTGTCTGTCAACTCTCAAAGCTACCAAATAATAATAAGGTAGTGGCAGGCCATCAGTCAGCAGTGGGAACTGATGGAGCCTCACAGGGCAGGAAAGAAATAGTCTCTAGGCAGTACTAATGCCTCTCCAGATTAATGTTTGCCAAGAGGCAGGAAAACAAGAATAAGCACAATAAATGCAGGGAACAGGAGAATTATTATTCATTATTTTCAACACCCAAAGGCATGCTATGGACTTCACAGAAATAATTCAAGCCACAGTTCCTGTCCTAAAAAGCTTACTGTCCAAAGTCAGGCATGACACATGCAGTGGGGATAATACAAAATAAAAAGAGAGGGAAGGAGAGAGAGGTTACAATAATACAGTCTCAGGGTTACTTCAGTAAGGTAAACACGCATCTCAGAGGGTTCCTTCAGAGAAGAATAGCTCTCTCCCACACTCTCTCTTCTCTCATGGAGGACACAACTGATGTGGGTTTTTAGGAAGATGAATGAGGAGAGGGTTATTGCTTGGTGAACAGGTTTAGAAAATGCACTCCCATGCATAAGGTCATACGTATGGCCCTACCAAATTCACAGTCCATTTTGGTCAATTTCACAGTCATAGGATTTCAAAAATTTGAAATGTCATGATTTCAGCAATTTAAATCTGAAATTTCACAGTGTTGTAATTGTAGGGGTCCTGACCCAAAAAGGAGGGGTTTTTTTAGGGGGGGGGATCACAAGGTTATGGGGGAGGAGGGGGTGCAGTACTGCTACCCTTACTTCTGCGCTGCTGCTGGCAGTGGCAGAGCTGGGCAGCTAGAGAGCAGCGGCTGCTGGCCGGGAGCCCAGCTCTGAAGGCAGAGCCACTGTCAGCAGCAGCACAGAAGTAAGGATGGCATGGTGTGGTATTGCCACTCTTACTTCTACTCTGCTGCCTTCAGAGCTGGACCCTTGGTCAGCGGCCACCACTCTCTGGCCACCCAGCTCTGAAGGCAGTGCAGAAGTAAGGGCCAACCCCCCTGCAACTCCCTTTTGGGTCAGAACCCCCAATTTGAGAAACGCTGGTCTCCCCCGTGAAATTTATATAGTATAGGGTAAAAGCACAAAAGAGACCAGATTTCATGGCAGGAGACCAGATTTCATGGTCCGTGACTCATTTTTCACAGCTGTGAATTTGGTAGGGCCCTAGTCATACGGGAAGGAAGTGGGAGAAAGTGGTGAAGAAGGTATCAAGGCTGGCGTCACGAGCAGACAGGATGGGGAACATGAAGACTGAGGTTTCCCTTTTAGAGAAGAGAAAGTCAGATTCTCACAGGAAGTCATCTTCTGCCAAAATGGCGATGTTTGGGCAGTTCTTAAGCTATACAGCAATATCCCTCTTGGGCTACAGTACTGTCAGCAGGGGTAGCTTCATTAACTACAGTTGCCAAACACTCTGGAGATCAAGGGCCTTTCCTAAAACTCACTACTGTCAATGCAAAGACTCCCTTGACTTCAATGGGCTTTGGCTAGACCTACTTGTACATCAGCAGAGTGCCACATTCTCTCATGTGTTGACAGATGAGGCCAGGCTTATACTGCAGACGTTTTTAAACAGAGATCAGCTTCTCACTTTCTTTTCAGATTCCTTTTGCTCATGCAGTAGCCAAAGGGTATATCTGGCAGAAGTTATAAGCTTAGGCTTAGCGTTAATACGTTCCCAAGTTGAACGAATCGTTACAGGGCTTTGGGTCATGCTTTATATTAGGAGTGCATATATAAACTTTATATATGATTAACAGATGTTATAATCATGTTATAGACATGCTAGTATGTGTTATAAGTGTTTATAAGCACATTAGTAGAAGGGGTTATTGAAAGTTTAAGCAGCCAATTGACCCGCTGGATTCTGAAACCACAAATTAATCTGGTATTAACCCTTTAATAAACTCTATATAAATGTATCCTTAATATAAAGGGTGACCAGAATGAATTTAAACATTTCCATAACTGATTTACAGCACCTCTAGAACAGGCTCGGGAATAGCTTGGTGTTATTCTTAGGATCTCCACAGTCAGCCAAACAAGAAGCCGTACTACTCTCAATATTGAGGAATCCAAAAATCTATTTTCATATGACACCGAAGGAAGATTTAGCAATTCTGAATACAGGATTTAGCCATAAATATTCCAGTGAGTGTTTGGCTCAAGTGGGTTTGAGTTTGTCCTAGGATTGCTGATTGTTACATTATCATTGGTAGAGCTGGCCGGAACATTTTCAACTAAATGGCATTTCATCGAAGCTAAGATGTTTCAGAGATGTATCTGTTTCGAGGAAGTTTTCTGAGGTCCAAGACTGATTTCTGACCAGAGAGAGAGAGACCTTTATTGAAAAGCTCAGGTTTTCCATCAGAAAACAGCTGTTTTGACACAATTCCATTTTGCAAAAACATTCAAAAGGTTTTAGTTTCATTCCAATGTGAAACAAAAATAAAATTTGGGATCTTCAAAAGCTGCTGCAAAACCAAATTGTTCTTGGGGCAGCTCTGGTCACTGAATAGAAAATAGCCGTGTCTGGGATGCTGATGTCAAGAGTAGTTTTGGAGACAGTGACATGAAAGAAGATTCAGTTCTATCCCTTAATCTAGACAGAGCCTACAACATGCAGCAATTGCCAAGTGTAGAGATTGATTGAGATTAAAGCTACCTGACAGAGATGGAAGTCTGAGAGCAACAGGCCACTTTCAACAGACAGGTATTTTAACCCTCTCAGGGCTATCTTGAATCTCTTTCTTCTCCGCAAAGCTCAGGCTGTGTATCCTGTATCTGACTTTTTGCAGGTTTTCTCATTGTGAAGTTGCCCAATTCTGGGAGCAGTACTCTAAAAAGTACAGTACAACCTCAGAGTTACAAACTGACCAGTCAAACACACATCTCATTTGGAACCGGAAGTATGCAATCGGGTAGCAGCAGACAAAAACAAGAGAAAGAAAAGTAAATACACTACAGTACTGTGTTAAATATAAACTACTAAAAATAAAGGGAAAGCAGCATTTTTCTTCTGCATAGTAAAGTTTCAAAGCTGTATTAAGTCAATATTCAGTTGTAAACTTTTGAAAGAACAACCACAATGTTTTGTTCAGAGTTACGAACAACCTCCATTCCTAAGGTGTCTGTAACTCTGAGGTTCTACTGTAACCTTAGCTCTAAAAGATAGCGCTGGCTATAGTTAAAACAACATTATTTTTAAAAATATAGATAGCAGCAGGAGATGGGGAAGAGGAAAGGTTCACCCACTAAATATCACAGATGAGACATTAGCCAGATTCCTAGATTCTTCAAAACCGGGGAAGAGTGCATTTGTATCATTTTAATAGTCGGGCATATATCTGAAGACACTGGCAGCAAGCCATTCTTTAAAAATAAAGTAGGTAGAAAAATAAGCTGTAGTAATACTTTTATATCACATATGACTGCATTTTTAAATATCTAAACCCATTTCCAGAACTCAATGGTACAAAATTCAAGATTCTAGTCATCTTATTTTTTTCCCTAAAAGGATTTTTATTTTCTTTTACTTAAATTGCTAGAGATATAGTATTATGCAGAATTTACTCCATTTCATTTCAGACCAAAAGCATTACATCTTTCCCTCCTTATTTCAGTCTTATGGGTATGACAGAAGAAATGAGGAAATTCAACACCAGCTGTTAATATAAACATTAAGCTAAATTCTACTCTGTTTCACTGATGTAAATGCAGAGCAATTTGCTGCAGTCTGTGAAGTTACTCTTAATTTACAGCAATGAAACAGAGCAAAATTTGACCCATTCATTGCTATTATGCCAGCAGTATAAAATAAAGTAAAATAAAAGCCCAATGCTAGTTAATGCTCTGGATGGATATAATACCAGCATCAGTAGGAAGCAGGCTCAGAATGTCATTCATTGCTAGACTAGATTTCCTGGCTTGTTTCTGTTAATCACTGCAGGCTTGTTCCCGGTTAGGCCACACAAGGTTAATCTAGAACTAATTATTTAGGATTGCTGGAATATAGTCTGATTTAGGATCACACCAAAGCATGTTACATCATACCAGCCTTGGCCCTACTTGTCAACGCTTGTAACATTTTTATTCAAATTGTCATTTCTGGTCACTTGCATTGTGCTTCTACATAAATTCATTTATTTCAAGGAGTAACCAGATGAAGCCGGAGCAAATGCTTTTTCTTTTATTAAAAGTCAACACTTCAAGCACTACAAGCCACAGGTACAGTAGTTAGTTGTTATTAGAAAGGTCAAAATGTAATACTTTGTCTATAATAATATAGCCACTAAAACAGATCAGTGGAGAACTTGCCACAAACTATCCTTGTTTTACTTAATGGAATGATCTTTGAGTGAAACATTTCTGGTGTACCAGAGCTAAGTGAATTCATTTATTAGATGTACAGAAATACTTAAAAGTGCCCCTCTCTTTTTTTTCTAGGCAGCTTTGACATTTCTTAAAATTCTGAGTGATAGGCATGTGTAGAACCCATGGATCTTGAAAAGTGTGTTGTGGGGGGTATTGATCATCATAGCAGTGGATATCTCTCTGCAGGTTTTGCATCTGTTGTTTTGGCAAGGTCTGGTGCTGCTTTGAGTTAGTGGGTCAGGAGCTTGCTTCTGATGATGAGCTTGGTGAGCTTGGGGGGAGGGAGGGGATTGTCTGAAGGCCAGAAAAGGGGGTTTGGGAAAGATTTATTTCAGGCGGTGGTCCTCATAGAGTACAAGAGCATAAGTATGGGTATATGAATATGGGTTGTAATTGTTTAATAATAGCCTGTATGGGTTCTGATGTGGTGGTGGTGTTAATAGGGATGTACAGTCAGAGATTCTTCCCCCCTGTATTGAACCAAGTTCTCTCAGGATATTTGGGTGGCCTATTCCATTATACGATCTACTACTTTGGTGGAGTGTCCTTGTTAGATGAAGGCGGTTTTAAGTGTGTTAAAGATGTGTATCCCGAACTTTCTCCTCTGAGAATATTCTGTGGTATCTGAGTAGAGAACAGATTTCTTGGTGTGTTTGGGATGGTTACTGGATCTGTGAAGATAGGTGTGGTGATCCGTGAGTTTCTTGCATAGTTGTCTGTAGCATTGTTGAAGCTGACTGTGGTGTTCAGGAAAGTGATGCTGGTGTGGGAATGTTCTAGAGAAAGTTTGATGGATGGGTGGGGTTGTTGAAGCTGTAGTGGAAACCAGTGAGGAATGCAGGTCATCTGTCCAGAGGATGAAAATATCATTGATGTACTTCAGGTATATAATTGATTTCATAGTGCATTTGTCCAGAAATTCTTCCTCAAGGTGGCCCAGGAATAGGTTGGCATATTGGGAAGCCATCTTAGTACTCATAGCTGTTCCCATGGTTTGGATAAAGTGTAAAATTGTTATGGGTGAGGATGAAACAGATGCAGTGATGCAGTTATTGTGAGGGATGTTGGTGTATAGGGAGGTGACATCCATGGTGGCAAGGATGGTGTTCTGAGGGAGGTTTGTTAATGTTGAGGAGTTTGTGGAGGAAGTCAGTTGTGTCCTAGAGGAAGCTGGCCCCTTGGGTGATGAGTGGCATGAGGATGCTTTCTGAGAGTCCCGATATTCATTCAGTAAGAGTGCCATGGCCAGACATGATGGGTCCCTTGTTTGTGTATCTGAGAAAGCATGTAGAAGGTTCTTGGTGTGGGATTATGTGTGATGAGGTTGTAGAGTTTCTCCTGGAGTTGTCTGGGGAAAGATTTCATGATATCCTTAAATTTCTGGGTGAACTGTGGTGTGGAATCTTCGAATTCTTCATAATAGGTGGAGTCAGAGTTGTTGGTTGGCCTCATTGATGTAGTCATCATGGTTGAGAACTACAATGACCCTCTTTGTCTGCTGATTTGAGTTGTGACCCACTAACCCCAGTTTTTTGTTAACGGCCCACATCATCTTGAATAGTTTTTTAGAATGTGTGTTAACTACTTACTAAACAATCTGTTCCACCTTGTATTTAGCTGTGACATTGAGAATACCTTTCCCTGATCTGAGGGCTCAGAGACAAACTTTCCAGCTAAACATTCACCAACAGAAGTTGGTCCAGTAAGAGAGATAAATTTTTTATTAAAGCTAATGTTAAAAAAATTATATAATACATAGTTTGGGGAAAGAGTGTCTGTACATCTGGGTATAGTGCTTAGATTATCCACAAATACAAAGTTAGTTTTTAAAAGTCATATGATACATAGAGTGCATAATCAGCAATAACCCAAATTTAGGTGAATAGATTTAACAATACAGTTTAGATATTAGAAGCCGAATACTCGGGTACATCACTCATGAAAAGTTGTACAGAGATTTGGTTGTGGAAAGCAAAATATATCAACGTGGCGCCCGCCAGGGCATCTAAGTGCGCCCACGTACTGGCTGGCGGACGAGCATCTGCCGAAATGCCGCCGACAAGCAGCGTCATCACCGCCAAAATGCAGCCGATTTTCGGTGGCATTTCGGCGGCGACGCCTCTGGATGCCGCTGCTTGTCGGCGGCATTTTGGCAGCGACGCCTATTGACGTTGCTGCTTGTCGGCGGCATTTCGGTGGATGCTCGTTCGCCGCCGCGGTCCTCCGTGGCTCGTCGTCTGGCGCCTGCCAGACGAAAAAGGTTGGGGACCACTGATTTAGAAAATACAATCCATGAGGAAAGTATTTGTTACTTTCCTGACTGTGCTTCTCATCGGCACTCTAGCTCATCCCTCCTGGTATTGTCGATGTCCAGGGACCAGCTGATGGCGTCAGACAGCATGAGTTGCTGCATCAGCAGAGCGCAGCGTTGACCGATTACGCATTCTCTCAGCACTTGCTCGTTACTGGGGTTCCATGAGCCTAAGGCTCTGACGATCAGTGTCTGGACCTGGTAACCCTTAGCTCTGAAGGTTTTCGGCCAGAGGGGCGTATTTCTCTACCTTCTGAGCTCAGGCATCATGGAACACCAGGGTCCTGTTCTCGAAGGGCACTGTGATATCCACCATGATGATCTTCTTCCGGTCCTTGCTGCTGCTGCTGCTGATGTCCGGTCGCAGTTGGCTGTCAGTTCCGGGGATGGTGGAGTTTACGGCAACCGAGATGTTGGTACGCTTGCCCTTCCTTGAAGAAGATTATAGGTTCACCCTGGATCTGAAAAGACGTTGCCTGGACCAAATCTCTTCTACTGCCATCGATATGCAGGGATGCACACGTCCAGTTGGCAGCCTTGCTGGTCATGTCAAGCATTTGTTGGAGACTCTCGGGGTTGTTTGCAATCAGGACCAGATCGTCTGCGTAGGCCAGGATAGTCACTCTGTTGTCGTATAGATCGAAACCACCTAGACTGCTGGAGATCGCTCGAATGAGCAGCTCCATGGCTAAGTTGAAAACGATGGGGCTCAGGGGGCAGCCTTGCTTCACACTGCTACGGATAGGAATTTTGGGTGTCTCTCCTTCTGTGCAGCAGATGGTGGTGGTGCAAACTTCATGCAGTTCCCGGACCAGTTGGAGAAAGTTTTCAGACATCCTGAACTCTCACAGCGTGGCAAAAATGTGCTGATGGGTCATCGATCCAAAAGCATTAGCCAGGTTGAGCCATGCTATGGCACATTGTCTCTGTGCCCTGGCCGTGTGGATGCCTCACTCACCTTCTCTCTCTAATATCCTGGGACCAACACAGCTACAACAACTCTGCAATTCCAGCCCTAAGACTATCATTGTACAAACTAGAATCTGGACTTGTGGGGTTCAGAGTTTCTGCAGTATCAAGGACTTGCACAATAGTGCCTTATGCATCTGGAAATACCAGTTTCCAGCATTCAGGGGTTAAATACACACACACACGCACATTCCTGACCCACAAATTTGAAACAGAATGACAGATGAAATTTTAGCTGCGTGTGAAAAATAGCCATGCCTAAAAGGCTGCCAAATATTATGCAAGACTGGGAATGGGAAACGTTAACCAAAAATACGGCACAACAACATTGTGCACTCCTTTTATGCATCTGCTCTTGAGAGTCAAGGGACAAGCAGGTTTACAAAATGATTCAATGGAGGCAGACAGAATAAATGCCTCAAAAAGAAAGGCAGCTATATACATTAATAAAAAATATATATTTCCCCTACAGTACAGGAAAGTAATCAAATGGCAGGAAATTGTTAATAATGCTGCCTGCAGTAATAAAAATATTAAAGATAATTATAAAATATATTTAACCAGTATGATAATGAACATTCAGTATAAAATATAACAACTCCCCTTTTGCATCGCAAGCAACAGCCTAGCATTTATAATGTTTAAACCACACTTTATAAGCAAAACAAAACACACCAATAACCCATTCAGAGGGTTAAAATCATCTGCATGAAAAGCAGTGGGACATAGGGCACAGATCACCATTGGCATCAAACTACCCATTGTACATTCCATTGCAGCTGACCTTTGTGTGCCGTTTCAGTACTGCATATAGCACATACATAGTGTAAGAAGGGTCAAATATGTGGATTATGTAGCCTGGTGAATGCTCCCATTTTATCCCACATATTACCAGTTTAACCCATACCATTTTGTTCTCTTTTTCAACCTGTGTAAGTTCTACCAATGCTCAAGTTATTTTAGAAGAATGTAGAGTTTATATCTGAGGTTTGTCGGACAAGCTGTTCTGTAGACATCTTCCAAAAGAAGAAAAAAGTTTCAACTCCCCTCCAACACACCTAATACTATTTAAAAAAAACTGAACTATTTCATCGGAAACTGGCACATTCCCAAAGACCAACTCATAATTTTAAGAGGAACCCCCCCAAAAAACCCCACTAATTCACCCTCCCCCCGCCAAAAAAAGGGGGAAAAAAGGTATAAAATTTTTTATTTTAACTCACTAACCTTGTTATACACATTTCTGCACATGGTGCCCGCCGTACTGAGCCAATGTCACATAAGTGTCTTTTCAGTACAGAAAAACAGAGTATTTGCTAACATTCATAAATGAAGTAGAATTATTCAAGCTGTAGGCCAGGAAGATTCTAGCAGCAACAGAACAAAATATATATATTTTTAAAGCTTAAAACAAAGTCTGTTGCTAGTTAAAGTGTTGTTGAGAACTGCTGTGTTAACTAAGGGGTCCAAGGCCCCCTGGGGGGCCGCAAGCAGGTTTCAGGGGGTCCACCAAACAGGGCTGGCATTAGATTCACTGGGGCTCAGGGCAAAAAGCCAAAGTCCAGCCACCCCAAGCCACGCCATCCAGGCCTGAAGGTGAAGCCTGAGCAGCTTAGCTTCGTGGGGTACCCTGTGGTGTGGGGCCCCAGGCAATTGCCCTGCTTGCTACCCCCTACTGCCGGCCCTGCCTTTTATATGCAGAAAAACAGCTGTTGTGGCACAGGTGGGCTGTGGAGTTTTTAATAGCATGTGGGGGGGGGGGGTGCTCAGAAAGAAAAATGTTGAGAATCCCTGAGTTAATATACTAAAATCCCTTATTAAAAACTATTACCTGATTCACACACTATGGATCCTGGCTTCAATTCCAGCATCATGGTGATTAAAGAGATGTCAGTTGAATAAAGAATTTGTGTTCTGTGAGGAAGATTCATAGTCCACAATTCCGGGGTTGGATGAAGAATAAACACCCAGCCTCCTTTACTGCAGGTCACCTTTGAGCCGTACCTTTTGCCTATGAGATCAGTGGAATGTCTAATGACCCCATACTTAGTCTGAGTTTTACTGCCATGTTGGACTTTCACAGGAAACATCGATTCATGGCCCAAGAACACGATAGCTGTGTCTCCATCTTTTATTGTATCTCCGTATTCAACAAAACTCATTGTGATAATCTTCTAGTTGGCTGGATATTTTCACCTAAAGGAGAAGAAACATACAAGAGAGTTTTATACCTTTAGACCAGGATGGAGTTTTATATGGAATTATGAATGATAAAAGCAAGAATATGTCATATTCTATATCTAAAGCTTGAAGAAACTATACACAAGATGGCTACTAAACTTAATGTAGTTTAAGAAACATTTAGAAGTGTAACAAAAGACACTGGACCAAATCCTTGTCCCACGAAAAGCTTTCATTGACTTCAACGTGACCAACATTTGTCCCATTGTACACTGAGCTTCATTTATAATTTTAAACAAGTTTAAGCAAACAAATTCTTTCTTCAGCTTTCAACAATTCTTTCCACATTGTTACAGAGCTAGCTACCAGGAGATATGAACTGTAGCTGTCTATTAAACCCTACTGCACAAGTTCTCAAGCACGCCTGTTAGGTAGTGACTTCTGTTCTCTCTCTCTCTGGTGATTTATGACTTAAGACAACAAACATCCTATCCAGAGCAAGAGTCACCCCTAGAACCGGGCAAGCTTAACTGCCATCCATGGTGTCAAAAGCTAGCGGAAAAATTTCTACTCAATTGGTTTCAAATTCTGGTTCACTAAGGCTTCAACATAACCAAAGGTTGACCCATGTTTGAGTTAAAAAAAAAAAAGAGACTAAATGGAGTGAGGGATTCCCCTGGCATGAAGATTTCAGGTCAGGTCATCCAAGAGCCTTAATGTGATCCCTTTAAACAATTAAACATTTACAAATATGCATCTTTAAACAGTCTTCCATGAACTTAAAAGCCAGAGCAGAAGAGTAAAGCTTTGTGGGGCTTTCAGATACCAAATATCAATTAATTGTGGATTTTAGCTGATGTGGTAACTTGGATATACTTTTTACCCAAGATATTGGGTTATTTACTGTTGGGTTTTGGTTTCTACCTGCAACAATAGAAGTAGTTAACTCTCAAGTTGTTGTGCATATATTGAAGCTGCAGTTTTTCTCCCATTGTATTTATTGAGTGACTAGCTACTTAACTTTATAAAGCTAGAATAACCTGAGCTATGAAATGGAAAAAAATATTTTATATTCTTGTAAATCAAAAATCGTTCCAGCCCTCGAGAAGTTTTTTCCCCACACAGACTTTGCATCTCCAGCTGCAGACTGGGGAGAAGCAGTTGTTTACACATTACTGCAGGGTTAAATTTGTGCAATACAAAATAGAGTCCCCCTTATAAAGGCAGAAATCTGGTGCATTAATCAGGAGCAACAAAGAGAAGTAAGACATAACATTTATGGTGCCTTGCATAGTCCTTCATGTGGGTTTGAAACACAGCATTCTTTTACAAACACTCCTATAAAATATATGGGCCACGAGATCCAGTATTTGGCTATCAATTATAGCGTTGATTATAATCATCCTCCTTGGCCTGTATGCAAAGGAAATCTTTGACTCCTGAACAGAGCCCTAGAGGAAGAACTGCTCTATCTACTTACTTTTTATAAATACAATAACTCAGCTGCTAGGATCTAGAGGCAAATTAGCCAAATGCAGTTTTGAAAACCTAATGGTTGCTTTGAGGCCGCTTTAGAGTTAATTAACTCGATTATCTATTTACTAGGCTTAGAATTAGAAGCACAAATAAAAGAGGCAAGGAGGGAAGACAGGAAGATGCTCGAGGGATTAGAAAGCAGCAGCATTAACCTGTGAAGGGTCCAGCTAGTGACGACACCCCAGTGACATGCTTCTAGGCAGCTAGGGTCAAGCTAACAGTGGCCACACAAGGGGGGCGGGGGAGACACGTGGGTGGGGTGAGCAGGGGGATAGATGGCCCAGAGCTGGGTTCACAGTCTCCCCATCTCCCGGCTCCCCGATGGCCCAGTCTCCTTGCCTCCCGCAGGGTGTCCGCCCGCCCCTCTCCAGGTGCCAGAGTCTCCCAGCCTAAGCCAGTGGGTGCGTGTGGGTAACACCCACCTCCCCCAGCAGCAGCCACACCCGATGCCTTTACCTGCCTGGGTTTCCCGCTCCGGGTGGGGACATTAAGGGAGCCACCGGACCCGGCTGGGCTCACACACGTGGTGCTCAAACCACCGCTTCCTCCTTCCGCCCTGGTCGCAGGCTGCTGACGCTCCGCTTCCCTCCCCCTTAACCCCCTGCGCCGGAGCGAGCTGGCACCTGCCAGCCCAGCAACCCCGCCGGGAGCAGAGTCAGTGCGGGGAGCCCCGCTCCCAGCCCCAGGAGCAGCCCGAGTGCCCCCCCCCAGCTCCTGACCGGAAGCGGGGAGACTCCCCCAGTCTGGATTCCCTGTAAAGCACATTTTTAAAGCTCTCTTATGAGCAGGAGGGTTTCTGCTGCGGGCTTGTCTCGGGGAGGAGCAGTCCTCAGCAGTGCTTAAATTGTGGGCAGGAGGGCTGAGCCCCGCACCTCTAGGCTTAGCAGGTCATAGCCCCTGCACTGCTGGGTTTGCCATGTAAGTTATGGAAGTAAAAAAATTGCTTGAGCCCTGGCACCTCTTTCATTACAAATTAAGCCGTGGTCCCAGGAGTCTCACTCACTTCAGAGGCTAAGCTGTCAATGCAGGGGTCTCTCCCTTATGCACACACCGCCCCCCAAACCAAGAGCCACAGGGATGTGGCACAAGAACTCACCCGAGTTGGCCGTGTGTTCGGTTCTACTCTACCCACTCTTGCTCAGCTGGGGGAAGAGGGAACAGGCTCATTCTGAATTCATTGAAAGGGCGTATTTAATAGTATCTCCCTGTGCTGATGACGGACTTTGCATTGTGTTTCAATGAGACTTTAGAGGACATTGAACGAAAGGACATTGAAGTAGTCTGGGTCCAAAATGTAGTGGGTGTGTTAAAACAGGTTTTACTAAACTTATTAGTAATAGAATTTTTTCATGAAATAAAAAAAAAATCAACAGGTTTTTGCAGCATTTTGCTAGTGCATGAAAGTGAATTTGCCTAGTCTGTTTTCATTCTGCTTAGACCATGAAATGCAACAGGACCCTGATCCTGCACTGAGCTCTGTGTAGGAGGCTTCCCGCACCCACACAGAGCCTCGGTGACTTATTCTTTCCATATTAATAATGATACTTACCTCCTTTGTAAAGTGCTTTTCTATGGAGCCCATTATAAGAGTTAAGGATTGTTGTTATTACCAATATTCTGAGCTGGGAATAATAACTTAAAGACATTTTTTAAAAATATATGATTTTTGTCTTGATGGTGTCTTTTAATGCACTTAGTACAGCACTAGCACAATCTTAAACTTTAAGGATGAAATCCTCGGCCCATTGAAGTCATTCAACTTTTGCTGTTGACTTCAGTGGGGTCAAGTTTTCATGCTAAGTATCAAGGAAAATACGCAGAATTCAGAAATAAGTTCTCTAGCATACATTGCTATTATACAAAGGATCTAATCCTGGAAAAGACAGCTGAAGACAATTAGCCATTACATACAGCTTTTGTAGGCTATAGGGAAAAAAGACATTAAATCAGGATAAATAGAATCAGTGTTCTAAAGACCCAGAGTGATAAACTCTAACCATCACCTAAGCCCCATGTTAAAGGTTTAAGTAGTGTGTAGACCAATGGTCCCCAAACTGTGGGGCGCGTCCCCCTAGGGGGGCATGGAGGGAGTAGGAGTTTGTTTGACTCCTACTCCCTCACCTAGGGAGGGCACAGCAGGACCTAGGCCAGCCCCCAGGGGGGCAGGGAGGGAGTGCCACCCAGCCCCACTCTGTCCCGTTCTGCTCCTGCCCTGCCTCCAGCTTCAGCTCTGGCCCCAGCCTTAGCTCCCAGCCCCAATCACAGCACACAGGTCACAGCTGTGGCCCCACTCCCGGCCCTGGCTCCTGACCCCAGCCCCACTCTGGGCCCCACCCATGGCTCTGGCCCTGCTCCCAGCCACGGCTCCTGACCGTGGTTCCTCTGGGGGGGATAAAGGGGGGGCATGATGGAAAAAGTTTGGGGACCACTGGCGTAGACCTATACATGGGCCTGTGGCATTGGGAAATTTCTCTGTAGAGAGGAAAGAGTAGAAGAATACTTCATTTTTTGTTTGCAAAGGAGCCCCAGGGACCTTGAATGGGAACATAAGAATGGCCATACTGGGTCAGACCAAAGGTCCATCAAGCCCAGTATCCTGTCCTCTGACAGTGGCCAATGGCAGGTGGAAGGGCACACACAAATAGAAAGCACTTGAACCATCTTGGATTTGTAGATTCTTGTCTATGCTGACAAGGCAGATAATCCTATACATTTTTCTTCATTAACTGATAATGTCTAATACACGATAGTTAAGACAAAAATCTTTTAGGTGTCTTCTGCAATAAAATTTTGAAGCAATGAGCAGAGAATTGGACATTAAGTAAAAGGATCAAGGACTGCAGGTGGATCTGAAAACCAATGAAATCATGATCTGTGCAAACTTGGATGGAAGCTCTGTCTATAGGAAAGAATTGATGAACCTCCATCCTGCTCCCTTTGAAATCAATGGGAGCTTTACCATTGCCTTCAGAAGGAGCAGGAGCAGTTGTCTGGTTTACCTCTTGAGTGAACTATGCCTGTTCACCCTACAAATACAACTGTTTTTTAATCAGTTTGTTACACCCTTCTCTGACCAGGACATAACAAATGCAGTTTCTTAGATTTCTTAGATTGTATTACCCCAGATATCCTGCAGCCTTTCTGCCTTACAACCATATGTCTGTGTGTCTGCACCTACCACATTGCCTAACCACTTTGGAGTAATGGCATTCTGGGAAAAGTCGGTTGTTCAAAGAATTGATCCAGCAAGAGAACTGACAGCCCTTGGCTACCTTTAACTTCAGTGAGAGCTGTTCGTGCTAGGCAACTCACAGGAGGTGCTCAGCCCTTTGCACGAATGGGTCCAAGATGACAAAACATTGAAACAAATTGCCAATAAAGATGCCAAATGTGATATTCAGGCAGGTATATTTAATGGTTAAGATAAATTCATCCTCCATTTGTGTGGGAAGAGAAGTTAAGTTAAACAAATGCAGCAACAGCCAAATCCTTCCAGTGTATTGATCCACATACATTCTGGCTTGTTTCCAAAGTACTGTTTTATGGCAATTTATAACCCAGCTTGCCAGCTCAGGAATTGGACACAAAACTGTTGGGGATGGTAGTTCACCATCTATTGCTGTCTCCTCTGTTCTGGACATTCTTCTGAATTCTCAAGGAAATGTTTACCCTGTAATTCTCCAGGCTCATCTTAGGTTCACCTGGTCATTTCAGAAGATGTGTCCACTAAGTAACCCACATCTCCTTTTGCACTCATATACAGACAACATTAATAATTAAGCCACTTGGGAAGTTAATTGCATGGCCTGTGTCTGACTTCCCTTAAATTCTCCACCATCTAAAGCTCAACATGGAAATCTCTGGGATCATTACTCCACATCTCCATCTTGGACTGCATCACTGCAACCTACTCTATAAATCAGCAAGCATCAGGACATTAATTACTCCATGATATAAGGCAATATAATGCTGCCATTATTGCAGCTGGACCAGCAAATAAGGGCTTACCTGAAGAAAATACTGTTTTTCTGCAGGTGAACTAGATATAATGGTCAGTCACTGTCTGTTGGCACATTAACTTTAGTCTACTGCACAACATTTACAATTAAGCCACCTGAGAAGTCTGGGGGTTGATGTAACAGAAAGACTATGGATCCAATTTAGATAAAACTCTCAGCAAATCTCAAAATTCTAGGTGAGCCAAAGATGGCTAAGTCAGACAAGACCACTTCTGCCATATTGACTACAAGAAATTTGCCAAATAATGATGGACAGAATGAGGGGCTATTGGGTACAGTTCATATGTATTTATTACACATGTGAATTGTACATAGCTTGTTTCACTCCTACTCCCTCACCTTTTGCATGTTGCTTGTCTTCTTCAGATGAAAGCTTTGTAGGGCAGGGATTGTCTCTCTCCCTGTGTGTGTTAATGATGCCTGGCAGATTGAGGGCTCTGATGGAGTATAAAGTAATAATAATAGTGATATTCCTGCTTCTGGAATATTGGAAGGGAAAGAGTATGTCTAGTGATTAGAGCAGGGGCCTTGGAATCAGGGCTTCTGGCTCTGTACTGAGTAGCTGCATGACATTGGGCAAGTTAACCTTTCTATGCCACAATTTACTTATCTAAAAATGGATATAATAAAGGATGGTTTCTTGCCTAAGTGTTCATTTGATGGAAAAACATCAACATATACAGAGCCCACCAATGGGCTGTATATGTTGATGTTTTTCCATTGTTGGTGTGGAAACAGGGAATGAAGCCAGGCAATAGGAGATTGAATGAAAGAGTTATAAAATTCTTGCTGAAAATGAAAAATAGGGTTAGCAATGATGCAATGAAGATCATGTGATCTTATCCGGGAATAACCTAAAAGTGACCTTTGTAACATAATGGATGCCTAGTGGGATGCGGAGGCTGGAATTAAAGAGAATTATCACAGCTGGAGCTGTTACCAGAGGAGAAGAGTGCATAACAATTCTGGGAAGAAATCAGAGACCACATAAATACAATATTAAATTATTGGTGTATTATTATTTATAGTTATTATTATTAATATAGCACCAAACATGTTCTTGGCACTTTGCACCAAATGATCCAGAATCTGAATTGTACATGATGTTGGGACATAATAACTTTGACAAAATTACAGAAGAAGTTGCTACTGAGAGCATCCATAGCTAAATGTATTATTTCAAGGACTATGGGTCTGATTTTGCACTCACATTCATTTTACCATAGTGTAACTTACTGTCATCACTGCCGATTTATGGTAGTATAATTGAGATCAGAATTGTGCACTAGAAGTCTGTGCAAACTGTGAACAAACCTGACTGGTACATACAGATGGGGGCTTTAGAAAGTTTGGAGGAGATTTAATATGGTTTGAAAGATAGAAAGGATATTGAGAGGATTTGTTCTTTGGTCCTGGAGACAAGGTGCCTGCCTGAGGACTGGCAGTCCCCAATGACTTCAGCAGTTCTGTGTGCTCAGCACCTCTGAATATCAGATGGACCTTGATTAATTCAGATATTGTCCGTGCCAAACATAATGCAATTTTGTTTGTAGTGGACTGAGTTTTTATTTTATAGTCATGGTCTACGTTCATTCCTTATCCCAAATACTTTTTATTTGCAATACTTTGACTCTTCCTTTATCTGAATTTGGATAATGATGGTGGGGGGTAGGAATTGGGAGAGGAACTTGGATTTATATCCCATGACAGTCATAATTTACATTAAAATAACAACCCTCTTATTTGAACCTATATAAATGTATAATCCCGTCCCATTCAGACAAATGTAAGGCCTACTGTAATAACTATGTTTCAGAAAGAAATATAAAGTGTAACAGTATAAGGTTGAAAGTAAAGTCATTAACTTTGCTTTTTCCTTAGCCTTAGTAGCATCTAACTTTAGGCCCAATCCTGCTTGTTGTACTCACTCAAGTAATCCCATTAAAATCGATAGCACTACTTTCATGAATAAGGTGAGCAAGCTTTAGTCTTTTAATTTCTGTTTTCAACAGGGAATTAAGATCATGCCTTTGTACCATTTCAGCTACTCTCCAATGCAGTCTCTCCCCTACCTATCCCCCTCCCCCCTTTTTTGCACACAATAAAATAAGAGGCTTGGTGTACTTTATTAATCAAGTATGCTTTCCTTCAAATTAAACTGTGAGATAAACTCACTATTTTAATATTTCAAGGAGGCTGAGAATAGGTACTAGATTTTCAGCCATTATTCTTATCATAGTTTCTAACCAGTGAACGCAGAGGCAGTTAATCACTCACATGACTCTTAGATCAGGCTGGTCCTAACATCACAAAGACCTTACTTTTATTACATCAGATTATTCTAGTCATTGTTAAATATTTACTAAAGGCAGCAAGTCTGAATGGCAAAAACGCTGTGTGGGTCTAATAGTGCAGGGAAACACTGTAATAATGGGAAGTGGTTGTGCATTAATACAATATTTGCATTTTACCAGAGCATTGCAAATAGATCCCATATGATTGAGCCAAAACCCCTCATATTTTTAGATAGCCTGGAAGGAAAGTTGTAGCTCAGGCTAACACAGAGAAACCGGAGACAGCCAGCATCACCCTGCGACTAGGACGCATGGCAAAATGGAAGTAACAATAGGTTATAATAGACGAAGGGACTTCGCCACTCCCTTTTACAATCTTCCAGTGGAATGAATGGAATATAAATACCAGCCAATGGGAGGCCAGCTCCTGCTGTATATAAAACTGGTGAGGCTGTGGGGGTGAGACTCCACTTCATATAGGTCGCTCTCTGACAGCTTTGGGGTGTAAGAGCAAGAACAAGGGCGGTTTCTGTGGTGCCCGGTAAGTGCTGGGGGACCTGACTGGCAACACTAAAATTGGAGGATGATCTATTTAGCCTGTTTTAGACAGTTTGATTTAAAACCACTATTTCGAGGCAAAAAAAAAAAAAACCACCCAAAATTGTAACCCGAAGGGTCTATATTGTATTGCAGCTAAATGTATTGTGTGTTAGTGCTAGCTACCAAAGGGTCCAGAATGTGTCTTCGGACCCTGAAAAAGGGAGGGGAGGCGTTGCGGGGGGGCTTATAGATAAAGGGAGAGATGGAAACAGATTATAATATGGACGCCCAGAATGCAACCAAGGAAAAACCAATTAAATTCTAACTCGATGCAGGCACTAGAGGGTTTGTTAAACTGGATCGGCTCTAACTTTAAAGCCAGGTTAAGTCGCTATTTAGCAGGGTATTTACATAGATCTTCACCCCCCACTCGGATGACCTGTAGGGAGGCGTTTGTTGCATAATGGCTTGGTGTAGGGGATTGTTTAACCCTGTCCCCAAAGTGGGTGGGCAGTGCTATTGGGATGGGCGAGCTCTCCCCAGCGGGGCTCCCGCAGGGATGGGAGGGTGTCGGGCTCTCCAGAGCTTGTGCTGGGTATTTGGGATCTTTGTCTCCCCCCAGGCTTGGGGAAGCCGGAGGAATTTCTCTTCCCCAGTCCTCACCCTCTCCCCTCCGGCGCTGGCTGATCTGCTGCAGCCGGACGCTCCCTACGGGATTTGGTTGCGGTTGCAGCTGAGTCCCGGCTCCGCGCGGTGGTTCCGAGCTGCGCACAGCGAGCCGGGGGGCTGCATTCCCCACTCTTCTTCTCCCCCGCCCGGTGGGGCGAGGTTGCATCGTCCTTCTGGCCCCGGCGGCTGAGCCTGGAGGGAGGGGCTGCATTGCCTTCCCTCTCCTGGCGGGGGGCGCTTGCATTGCATTGCACCCCTCCCTGCAGGTGCTGGGTCCTGGGGAACGGTTGCCGCGCTTGTCCCACTGCCTCTCAGGCGCGGGCAGGTGCCGCATCACCCTCCTGAGCCGCCTCCCGCCCCGCTTGCCTGGGCCCGGAGGGAGATAACCCGGCCGGGTCGGGAGCGCCGCTGCTCTCCTGGCTGGAAAACCGGGCGCCTGTGCTGCAGCCCCGAGCTCGCGGCTGCGCCCCCTGCCGAGGGCGTGGGTGGCCCGGTGCATTGATCTCGGAGAGCGGCTGCTGGGTGGCCGCTGCCGAGCCCGCAACCTCTGCTGGGGGGCAGGTGTGGGAGCAGCTGGGCCGCGCGGCTCTGCAGCTAACGCGGGTTCCCCCTCCCCGGAAGGGGCCCCGCTCCGGCAGGGCCGGGAAAGAGCTCTCCGCAGGGGGGCTGGCCACTGCCTGAAGCCCCGGATCAGGGAGACCTGGCACTTTTCCCACCGACTTGCTGCAAGTCCCCCCCACCCCGGCTCTGCACCCTCCCCGTGTGTAGAAGGGGGTAGCCCGGCCCCCAGGGTGCCCTTGTTAGGAGGTTGTGGAAGGCGCCTTAGAGACTAGGCGGTTACTGGGCCGCAGGCAGGTGGAGTACATGCCAAGGTGACCTTGCTGCATGCCATGGCGTCCTTCCAGAGCCTGCCTGGAAGGGCGTGCCAAGCACTGAAGGTGAGGTTTCCCCTTTCTTCTCCCCTAGCACCTTGCAGTCAGGCATCAGTCATGCCCTTCTCAAACAGCCACAACCTCCTGAAGAAGAAGTACTCTGCTGCGGATGAGTTCCCAGACCTGAGTGTTCACAACAATTACATGGCCAAGGTGCTGGACCTGGACCTGTACAAGAAGTTGAGGGACAAACAGACTCCCAGTGGATTTACCCTGGATGATGTCATCCAAACTGGGGTTGACAACCCAGGTAAAGGACAGAGCCTCTTGATCCACAACCATCTGTTCTCCCTCATTACAGGAAGTGCGTCTTGATAGCAGCACCAAGGTTCCTAGAGCTGTCAAAATCTCTCAAGCAGTGAGTCCTGGCCCAAAAGCACTGCCCACTAAGAGTTAAAGGTGGCCTTATCCCATTGGGCAATGCAGAGAACACTATAAATGCATGCCCTGTTCTGACAGACCAAACACTCAAATTATGTAACTGCTCTGCTAAATGCTTTGATCTGAAACAAAATCTGACTAAAAGTGTAACTTATCTACAAACACCATGACTAAAAATTTGACATTCTGAGGGCTTACTTGGCTGCTTTGATCTCTCCTATTCCAAACTGGCTATATGAAGTTCTGTGGCACTTCTTTGAAAAAAAGGGGGAGCAGATTTATTAATGTGTTAACATTCCAGTATTTATTTTTACTCTAGCAATATCAAAATGGCCCAACTAAATAATCAGAGACTGCCTCCTGATGAGGAGTACCCGGACCTGAGCGCCCACAACAACCACATGGCCAAGGTGCTAACCCTGGACTTGTACAAGAAACTGAGAGACAGAGTTACACCCAGTGGCTTCACCCTGGATGATGTCATTCAGACTGGGGTTGATAATCCTGGTAAAATGCATTGAGAATATTCTATGTGAACCAGCTGAAATAAGAGATGCATATGGTGACTAAGTTTGTGGAGGTGACTCTTGTGAGCAAACTGCAACAATGCAACTCAATCAGTAGCAGTCTGAACCAAAAATCAAGTTGTCCATGAAGTCCAAGCCCGGCGTATTCTAATGGCTGCAATATCTGAGCTGCCTGAGCATAAAATATCTGATTAAACTATAGCTAGTAAAATTGACTATGAACAAAAATCTTGCCCTGAACTAGATTCACTTGTCCAAACATGGCTTATTGGCAACAGTTATGGGTTTTCAGTAACTTTACATTTCATTAGCTGGATGAAATGTAAAGTGTCTAAGATTTGTCTTCAACTGGTTCTTGTCTTTTGTGTGTGTGTGTGTAGGAATGTGACTAGACCTACCATTATAAGGACAAACTTATCTGGCTAATGCTGTTCTGGGACACAGTTAAACATCACCCAAATCTGGCTCTTGCAATTCTATTACCACTCCAGGCCATCCCTTCATTATGACAGTAGGATGCGTAGCTGGTGATGAAGAATCCTATGACGTGTTTAAGGCACTCTTTGACCCAATTATCAAGGACCGACATGGAGGCTACAAACCAAGTGACCAGCACAAGACTGACTTGAATCCTGATAACCTACAGGTATAGAGTCTTTCATCAGCAGTGGTCAGACATCTGACAAAAGTATAAAAAAGCCTGGGCAAAACTAGTGCAGTTGCTTGTCCCTGTCAGTCAGAATCTGTTCCTGTGACTTGAGTGACCACCTGTTGAATCTGTTGTATTCCTAGCTATTGCTCTCTGGAGTCTGTCTCAGTAAGGACTCTTCTCCACAGGCTGGGTGGAACCACTTTCAAATGACTACAGTACTCCTGTCCTATCTGACCTGAGATACTGCTGTGACTTAAGGCTTGCCTGCACTACCGCACGGGGTCGATCTAAGATACGCAACTTCAGCTACGTGAATAGTGTAGCTGAAGTTGACGTACAGCAGACCCTCACTAGAACGCGTATCTTTATAGCGTGAATTCGGTTATAGTGCGGGACCGCGCATGGATCCCAACTTTAATTACCTTCATTGGAATCCATGGTAACGTGGGATTGCGCATGGATCCAAAACCCCACGTTCTAGCGGGGGTCCGGTGTACTTAGATTTACTTACCACAGTGTCTTCACTGCAGTAAATCTACAGCTGATGCTCTCCCATTGACTCTGCTTGTGCTTCTGTCAACTCCAGTACTCCACCAGAACGAGAAGAGCTCTCAGCAGTCGATTTATCATGTCTATACTAGATGTGATAAATTCTCTCTCTCTCTCTCTCACACACACACACACACACACACAGATTGATCTCTGCCTGCTGATCCGGTGGGTAGGGTAGACCAGCCCTTAGCCCACTCTGCTCTAGTGGAACAGTTACTCCTGTCTCAGCTGTGTGGGCTTCAACATCCACATTTGTACTCAACTTCTGGGGCAGCCCTGTCTCACCCTGGAGGATCCTTAAGGATGACTCTAGGCTGGGTCCTGGTACACAAGTGGATCTTACAAACCACTTGAGCTGTTGCAGTCACTACTATGTCACATCCATTCCCAAGTTTGAGTTCAGGATCTCTCCCTGCCTTTCCAATTGTTTATTCTAGAAATATTAAACTACTGGGAATCCCTAACAACATGTGTGAACTATTTATAGCTGAAGTAGATTTTTAAAGTTGAATGGGAAGACTCTTAACTGTAGCAACCTGAGTTCATAACTCTGTTTGCCACCTACAAGACAAGGTGTCTTGACAAGCATCTAAACACAACAAGGGGCTACATTATTTAGAGCCCACTTCTGCAGGGGAAATAAAACTCTAAACTTGGGCATAGGCAAACACAGATCTAAAATTCTGTTAATGAGTTGATCTTTTCCAACTGTTAGTAGAGGAAAGCAGCTCTAATGTATTAAGAGCACTGACATGAGGATTGTATGCATGCAGTACACTAGTTTATCCACTTAAAAATATGAGATCGTAACATGGTGGCTTTATTGCATTAATGCTAAATCCTACTCAAATATTGAAGGCTTTGGGGTCAAATCATGCTCTGAAACTAATAGGGGCTGTACATAATTCAGGGCAGAATTTGGTGACATGGTTGCACTTCTCAATCTCTTATAGGGTGGTGATGACCTGGACCCCAACTACGTGCTAAGCTCCCGTGTCAGAACTGGTAGGAGCATCCGTGGATTCTGCCTTCCCCCTCATTGTAGCAGAGGAGAGAGACGAGCTATTGAGAAGCTTTCTGTTGAAGGTAAAATGAAAGTTCTGATATTATGGACTGACTTTCAATGTTTGTTAAACTGAGGCTGACAATTGAGGAGGCGGAATATTTTTGCCTACCTCCTCAACTGCAAAAATCTCTCAAATATTAGGGCACCAAATGCAGAACTAGGAATCTGTCAAATTACCACATATGTAACTGGATGACTATCCTAAAACTAGAGCTGCTTTCTCAACTGGAAGTGAATTGGAAGCAAGTAGAGGGCAATTGGATTGTATTAAGTAATGAGATTGTGACCTTGAAGGCTTTGCTGTTTGTGTGGGATAGCAAGTGAGCATGCACTCACCTAGAGCAGGTGTTAGACTTTTCAAATTCAGTGATGTATTGTAACACATGCTCTTAACTGCAGCTCTTGCCACCTAGCTTTCCACTAAGATGACACCGTGGGAGTGGGCTGTGGGTTTCAGTGGGATGTATTTTAGGAGACTGTCTTGTACAGTGGCAATGCTGTCCTCTGTGCTGAGACCACTCTGCTCAGGACTCCTCAATACAGAAAGTAATGTTACTCTAACCTCTAAATGACTGAAGTGGTCTTGCTTATTCATGTACTATTAAAATAGCTTATTCCACTTCTGGCTAGCAATATAGTCCTATTAAATCTAGTTTCATAGCTCATCAGAAAACAAATGCCCTTTAAAGAAATAAAGGCTACAGTAACTCCCAACAATGTACAGCAGCCTGATTGATCGTTCAAAGCTGAAAGAACCAAACACTGCATGGTCCCTTACAGTAAGGGGAGGAAGGAAACAAATCTGATCAGTTCAGAAATGCCACTATGCTTGTGTATCTAGCTGCTCAATTGCTGGGAACCAGGGCTGGCTCCAGGCACCAGCTTGGCAAGCAGGTGCCTGGGGCGGCCACTTCGGAGAGGGGTGGCACGTCCAGCTGTTCGGCGGCAATTCGGCGGACGGTCCCTCACTCCTGCTCGGAGCGAAGGACCTCCCGCTGAATTGCCGCCACAGATCGCGATCGCGGCTTTTTTTTTGTTTGTTTGTTTGGCTGCTTGGGGCGGCCAAAACCCTGGAGCCGGCCCTGCTGGGAACGTATCAAAATACCAGCTAGCATCCTGTTTGTGTACTAAATGTGAATTTTGCTTTCAGCCCTGGCTAGCCTGGAAGGTGACCTTAATGGAAAGTACTATGCTTTGAAAAACATGACTGATGCAGAGCAGCAGCAGCTGATTGATGATCACTTCCTATTTGATAAACCAGTTTCTCCTCTCTTGTTGGCTTCTGGAATGGCACGAGATTGGCCTGATGGCAGAGGTATTTGGTGAGTATATGCAATGGAAACCAGAATCCTTTAAACACCTCTGCAGTGGGTACCACGCAGAAATCTGTGGTCCTGAATGATCTAGCTGAATGAAACAGCAGCTTCTGTACACTAGTATTCACTTGGCAGAAACTTGCATACTGTCTTTGCTTTTGCTCTCACTTAAATTTGAGCTTTAATATCTGCTTCAGTGGGCCACAAGATCAAGCCCATAAAGCTAAAATTTAAAAAGCCCTCAAACTTTAAGTTTACCCTCATTGGCATGTCTGTGGCTCTCTGCCTCTTTACTGGGGATATAAGAATTGCAGAAATAATTCATTTAAGGGAAGCAGGGAGGCAGCTTAAAATCAGTTAATGGTGAACTAGTGGCATTGTCACTATGATGAGTAACTCAACCTAGCCTTTTGGGATTTAAAAACAAACAAACTGCAGTAAAAATGGCTTCACTGAAAACACATTGCAGGAAAAGCAATGCCTTCTGCAGCAATGTCAACCAAGCAAACCTAAAAGGGAACTAGTGCCTGTGTCTTTTTGCTTATGGTAAGGAGAAGACCTGGCCTCTTATGTGGCTCTCTTGCACTGGAAACATCAGGCCTTCCCTTTTCTGTCTAGAAAGCTACGCTTTTCTGTCTAGACAGCTAGCAGTATGTCTTGACACAGGAACAAGTAAAGGGAAGGAGTTAACTTGTCAGACCTCTAACACCCAACCAACTAGTGGAAGAAAAAATGTTCTTGTTCTCCTCTACACTGAAGGTTAAACTCCTGTGAATGTTCCCAGGTCAACAAGAGTCACTAAAAGCTGCTTCCTAGACTCAGTAGAATCCCTCCAGTCTCTCATGCAACAGTGGGATCTTGAACATGTTTGGTTTTGTAGGTCACCTTTCCAAGATAACTCATCACCTGCCTGCAAGAGATACCAACACTAGATAGCTTTGTCGACTGAGCCATGACTCTCAAACCCTTAGTCTCCGATTAAATGGAAGCTTTTAACATTCTATGTAACCTTCATCTTGACAGCTAACTAATTCAATACCCAGCTTGATTGCTGTCGTGGACTAGCTTATCAGTATTGGGTTAAGAATTTTTTTTTATCTGGCAGCAGCAACTAAAATCCAAAGGCAAGGGCAGATGGACCCATAGGTCATCAGGCTTGCAGCATTCTTCCTTCTAAACTGCAGCTTAAAATAAATATCCAAAGTTTTGTTTCTTGAATCTACCCATATGCTGAGTCATTGCTGCATGTAAGGTAACTTAATTGACCTTGACAAGACAGTTAGGTTGCACATCATGTTTCCTTGCATACCATTGATGGTGTGAGATAGTCAAGATGCAGAGTGCTGCCATCTCAGGAATATATGCTAATGTATTTCACCCCTTACACTTCCCAAAAGTGACACTCCATGGAACAAAGGGACTGAATCTTTCTGTCCCTGGGGACTTGAAAAATAATTTAAGACTTGACATGGCATCAAGGTTGAGCAGTAAGATCATAGGAATGGGTACATGCCTAAGCAGGGTGAAGGAGGAGTCAAATAACAATTATTCAGATTTTAAGGGCAGAAAAAGCTGAATTGCTTTGATGATTCAGGAAGGTCTATATACGGAGCTGATTTGACCCTTTAAACCTACAAGAGCAGATACAGTAGATTCAGTTTTAACTCTGAAACTGTCATGTAAGAGTAAATGACGCTGAGACTTTAGTGTCAATCTTCAGTACAACATGAGCTCTTCAGATAAGAGTTGGACTGATTTAGACTTAACCCATTGTACATTTAATCCCTTGGATTGCCACCTGGAAAACTCCACTCCAAATGGAGAAATTAGTTGTTTGGCTTTTGTCTTCTAGGCACAATGACAACAAGACCTTCCTTGTCTGGATCAATGAGGAAGATCACCTTAGAGTTATTTCCATGCAGAAAGGTGGCAACATGAAGGAAGTGTTCACCCGCTTCTGTACTGGGCTAACACAGGTGAAGTTAACATTTGTAACAAGAAGCCTAAAGAGAATTGCTCTTGCCTTAAATGGTGCAGGACTTGATGCACTGCTCAGAGTGCTTACTTAAAACAGGCTCTAAAAATATACTGCCATGTTCTGCTACTGTGTGGCATGGAATCTCAGTGCTAGCACAAATCCTGTATTGTGCTTGTGTAAACATCTGACAATGTAGCTTAGGCATCTGGTAGCATCTTAGTGTATCTTTCCACAAGTAAATTCCAGGGGTGTATGGGCTCAAACACTTACTCTAAGTTATTGTTATGAAGTCTAGAGGAAGGTCCTCTAACATCCTGACTGGCTTCCTCCTCTTAAGTGGGGTTTAATACATAATATGAACTACCACTGCCTACAGACAAATAATGGAACATGTCTTGAGACTCAGTAAATGTGTAGTGGTGCTACACTACATAAAGTACCTTTGCTAAAACACTAGTGTGTGGGGGAAGTAAAACCAGCACTTCCTCCCCATGTCCACCAATGCAAAGAGGAACAAACGCCACTAAATCAAGCCTGACAACACATCACTAAATATCCGCTCTCTTCCCACAAGTCTGTATCAACAGATGG
>NW_020664540.1:1676247-1707745 GCF_002925995.2 Terrapene triunguis | reverse complement strand
AGAGGGGGGTGGATGGGTCGGGTGTTCTGGGGGTCCTGTCAGGGGGCAGGGAGCAGTTGGATAGGGCATGGGAGTCCCAGGGGTCTGTCTGGGGGCAGGGGTGTGAATATGGGGTGGGGGTGTGGATAAGGGTCAGGGCAGTCAGGGGACAGGTAGGGTCCTAGGGGGGTAGTTAGGGTGGGGGGTTCTCAGGAGGGGGAAGTCAGGGGACAAGAAGCAGGGAGGCTTAGATAGGGGGTGGGGTCCTAGGGGGCAGTTAGTGGCAGGGGTCCCAGGAGGGGGCAGTCAGGGGACAAGGAGCGGGGGGGTTGGGGGTTCTGAGGGGGGCAGTCAGGGGGTCGGAAGTGGGAGGGAGTGGATGGGGGCGGGGCAGGGCAGGGGTGGGGCTAGAGTGGGGTTCCTCCCCCCCAGTGTCCTCTTTTTTGATTGTGGAACTATGGTAACCCTAAAAAATCTAACATTGCAAGAAATGTTCTCATGGAAAATAAAAGAAGGGGAGAGATGGAAATTTTGTTTGGATTTAAGCAGCCCTCTGTGTGCAACGCAAACATTACAGATGTGTGCAAAGTGCATGAGAACAGAAAGCCAAGCTGAGTTGTGAGTAAAAAAATCCTGACCCCACTGAAGTCAATGGGAGTTTTGCCATCAACTTCAGCAGGGCCACATCATCACTATTTTCATTGTCCCAACTGTGTGAAATGCAAAAGTAAAGGCAGCATCCTTTACTGTGAAAAGTAAACTAGATTGTTTCCCAAAGCTCTTTGTAATTTAATAATCTAGGGCAAGAAAATTGGCCTTTCAGACAAATGGGCCAGACTGTGCCCTGGGGGGTCCACGGACTGCAACAGGCATTATCAAGTCATGCTTAACAGCCATTACGAAGTCACACGAATCCCTAATAATCTCTGTCTGAGCTGACTGCATTTTTCAGTCTGTTTCCCAGCACTGTTTGGAGACTGACAGAAAATTTGCAGGACTTTCTTGCACAGGAGACTGAACTCCTGAGATACATTTTAAAAATGGGTAATTGAACATTTCCACAACACTCCGGTTCACATGTATCATGATGAGGCTAATTCTGAGGAAAGGCTTTGCAGTATTTTCCAAAGAGCTTAGGATTCAATGTGCCTGCATTACTGCAGGATCAGAATTTTTGGCAGAGGGTAAGAGAACCAGCACATGATAATATCCAGGTGCAGAAGTATAGCAATCTCTGGGCAACATCCATATTTAAGCTTGTGCAGAGGTAGTTGATTACAAATGCACTAATTGGAATAAGCATGAACAAGGTATTCCATATGGACTCAAAGTCTCTTTGTTATCTCTGGGCTTAGAACAGGCTTCTTCCAATGGAAGAAAACAGTTTTACATTCTTCTTTGTTAGAGATCTCCCTAAAGAGGTTTTAAGAAGGGAAATCACCACTCAATGTCATGAGATGCTTTTCTGGTGAAGCTGTGAGGAGCCTGGTGTTTGCCTGCCTCCACACTGCAGCCTGCCCCTAGAGCCAGCCAGTGGCACAGGATGGAGCTCCTCACAGAACCTGGCCATACCACTTCCTAATTGGCTGAGGATGTTGCTGTTATATGTGACAGCAGGGTAGTGCTACTGCTGCACTGCTCTGCTGACTCAGGAAGTGAGGGACCTGACATCACAAATCAATAGCTTTGCAGTTTTACAGTAATACTGTGACTGATCTGCAGAAAGCCTAAGAAATCCTTCTGGGGAGACTTGAATATTTCCTATGGCTGTTCTGAAGGTCTGGTATGAAGCAAGAGAGAGAAGCAGAGGTGAAAGTAAGCTGGTACGCTACAGTATGGCGTACCAGCACGAGCCGGTACACCGCTGACCATACTGGCAGGGGGCAGCTTCCCCAGGCCAGCAATTTAAAGGACCTGGGGCTCCCAGCAGCGGCCAGAGCCCCACGTCGCCACCACCACTATCCCAGGGCTCCGGCAGTGGGGCTCTGGTGTGATTTAAAGGGCCCAGGGCTCCGGCCGCCACTACCGATTTAAAGGGCCCGGGGCTCCACTGTGGTAGCGGTGGCCGGAGCCCCGGGCCCTTTAAATTATGCCAGACCCCCGCTGCTGGAGCCCCAGGGCTCCAGTGGTGATTTAAAGGGCCCGGGGCTCGCCGGAGCCCCGGGCCCTTTAAATTGTCGCCAAAGCCTTGCTGCCGGAGCCCGGGGTAGCAGCAGCGGCCCGAAGCTCCAGTGTGATTTAAAGGGCCCGGGGATTTAAAGGCCCCGCCTCTTCCAGTTGAGGCCCCGCCCCCCTGCTCTGGACTCTGGTGTGCCGGTAAGTCCTTTAAGTTACTTTCACTCCTGGACCTTTTGCTTATGCTTAGTAAGCCTTGCCCCTCAGAGTCCAAGCAGCATAAACATGCAATTTCTTCCTGGAGAGAAGTGAAAGTCGGGCTTGCATGTGTAGATTAATACTGTGTGTGGAATTCTGCTGAACAACTACACTGGGCTTAGCTTCAGGGCCTACCTTATGTTACTGAACTCTCTGCGCAAGGTCCTATTTTCTTTTGTGACTCCCAGAGTTTTGCTCTTCTCTGAAGACTTCATCACTGTTGAAGCAAGATTTCATGGAGTTCCAGGCTGTGGCCCCATTTTGTGCTAGGACTCACACAAAATGCTTAATGCTCCACTGTGACTAGTCGTGAAAAATTACATATGGCAGGGGAGGGGATCTCAAACATTTCCCTAGAATGGGTCATAGCTTAACAGAGGGATTTCTTCTTGGCCCATTTTCGATTGTGCAGCCCATCTCTCAGTGCATTTGTGGTCACATAACATCACCTTACAGCCTTAGCTTACATAGGAAAGTAATAGTAGGAAAGTGTTATATTTTCAGCTTCTTTCAACGCAATTTAACGTTTGGAAACAAGGAGGAGTGCTAGCACCAGGTGACCAGTCCGCACTCTGCAGATCACCAGCCAGTGCTCCACAACCACTGTGTGAGAAACACATTTATAGTGCACTTACTGTACATTGTGCCTTGCATCTGAGAATTTCAAATCCCTTGCAAACAGTGAAGCCGACCAGTTCTCACTTTACTAAAAGAAGGTCTCCAAAATATGATAGCAGGAATTAAAAGGCTGCCTATGTGCAACTGATTTGGGATAAGAGGAAGGGAATTAGAGAGCACTTTCTGTATATTGAGCTGATAATATAGAATTTCAAAGTCTCTTTGTAGAGTGATAGCAGCAGAACAAGGCATCAAACCAGGGAAAGTGTTAAACCAAGTGAGAAGAAACCCCAAGAAACTGTAGCTGACTGTTTGAAAAGCCCAGGCAAGTCAAGAAAAATTACCGAGGACTGCTAAGAAACTAAAGCAAAAATGATACCTAAAAGGTACCATGACAAGGAAAGGAACTCATGATTGCCTAGTTGGTCAGTCATGCAGAAACTATTTTATGGCATCAAATGGTACATAGATTACTAACCAGACTGATTTCCAACAGAAGACCCAGAACAGCCATACCATACCTTAAGGACAAAAAATGGAATACTCCAAAAACAAAGGGATTAACAAAATACTAGCAGAATATTTCCAAGAGATATATACTAGCAAATGTGTTAACATGGAAGAATTAGGAGCTAGCATTTTTCAAGCTCTGAAAATGCCTGACACAGAATGAAAGGGTAGTACAGTAAAAGCTTTTTATCCGGCATGTTGGGGGAATGGGGGTTGCCAGTAAGTGAAAAATTCCAGTTAACTAAGAGGGAGGAAGTTTGGGTGCGGGGCTGGGGGTTGGGGCGCGGGAGGGGTTTCAGGGTGCCAGATCCGGAGGGCGCTCACCTCAGGCGGCTCCCAACAAGCAGCAACCTGTCCCTGCTGCTCCTAGGTGCAGACGCAGCTAGTCGGCTCTGCGCGCTGCCCCTGCCCGGCCCCGAGCACTGGCTGCACAGCTCCCATGTTTAAAATATAGGTAACTCCATTGTGAGCTAAGATATTTCAGTCTTCTTTGGCAACAGAGTGCTTACTAAACACTTTCCAGCAGGCAGATGTAGTTTTGATAACTAAACCAAATAAGGATTTATCAGATCCGGCGTCTTATAGGCCCATTTGTTTAACAAATACAGATAGTAAGATTTTAACAAAAATACTAGCATCCAGATTAGACACAAGAATGCCTAAATTAGTGCATCAAAACCAGATTGGTTTTATAAAAAGGAAGAAACCACTTAAATAACACAAGAAAACTCCTGCATGTGGTAAAGTGTTCCAAGAGCACTAATGAAGACATCTGCATTTTAACTATGGGTGCAGAAAAGGTTTGGTAGAATGACCATATTTGTTTAGAAAGTGGAGAAATACAGTTTTGGGGAACACTTTCAGAAGTGGATTAAAATAACCTATAAAAATCCTAGGGTGAAAAACTGTCTGGAGTGGTTCTGGAGCAAGAGTACCAACCTCAAGGCAGATTGTTAAGTAGCAGGGCACACACCCCAAATTGGTTGTGAGTTCTATACTTTGATTTCACCAACCAAGGATGAAGTGTGAACTCCTCAAGCACTATAGCAGCCTTGACATGGAGTCACAGACAGTCCCCTTGGGCACTCCAGTCTATCTTGCCAGCTAGGTTAGCCTGCCTTTGTGATAGATGGTCCCTCACACACACACACAATCAAATCACAATAATATTCAGGTTACTCCCATTCCCAAAGGACCAGTCATTTACCCCAGCTCAATTACACTTTAGATCTGACACCAAAGATAATCCTATAATAAATTAACTAAAGATTTATAAAGTAAGAAAAAGAAATTAGAGTTATTTACAAGGTTAATGCAGATAAACATACACACAAATGAGTTACAGTCTTAGGTTTCAAAAGGTCATAGCAACTTCTATAATAATCAAGATCTATTTGTCCTTCAGGGGTAATCCAGGCCAAGCACTCGGGACCTTTTGCTTATGCTTAGTAAGCCTTGCCCCTCAGAGTCCAAGCAGCATAAACATGCAATTTCTTCCTGTCTGGGATTTTTATTCCCTTCCACCAGAGTTCAAGCTGTCAGGTTGAGTCCCCATGCACATCTCCTGTTCATGGATGTGGGGGGAGCAATCAACAAAGTCTTTTGTCTTCTGATGTTCCACAATGGCTTGTCTGGTGCCTCTGGGCCTTCTTTTGTTGGGCAGGAGATAACACCTCTTGTGATAAACTAGTGTTTCACACTTGGCAATGCTTCTTTCCTGACAAGTGGTTTTACAGTTTTAGAGCACACACTAAAATGCTACCTTATAACATGGGATATAGATATGATATGTGAGATTAATGCATGCAGCAGTTTACAAGCATTTCATAAAGTTGAAACACCTTTTCATAAATCTAATACCTATTTTAACACACAGGTGAGCCAGACCGTTTTCCAGCGGTGCATTAGTCAGTGTTCAGTTGAGGCCTAGGGACCTTGGCATGAGCTGGCACCTGTCCTGCCAGGGTCGCATTAGGTATTTGGGGAAATGATGTCACAAAGACTGAGCCAATACGATTATACAGAGGAACAAGCCAAGGGTGTCCCTTATCATCCTTATTATTTGATTGAATTATGGAACTATTAGAACAAAAGATTGGGGGTGACACTGAAGAAATACAGGGAATAAGATTATCGGGAATAGAAAAGGTTTCATTATATGCTGATGGCCTTATGCTTTTTATACAAGATATAAATAAAATGTGGCCAGGATTACAAGAAATAATTGAAGGCTTTGGTCAGGAATCAGGATACAGTCTAAACCACTTTACTCAGAGATACTACCCTGAAACTACAGAAAGAAGACTGGAACAATTACACTAAGCTCATTGACCAGTATACATTCTGCATCCTGCATAAAATCTCAATAGTTTAAGCATGTTCAAGGTTTACCAAAGCAATCTTTAAGATCATCTCCAAGTTCATCCAATGTGGCTGCCAAAAGCCTGTATACCATGTCTGGGCAAAGAATGTGAAAACTTCCTTTAGCTGTTCAAAATATTCATTAACACAGAAATAGCCAGTCATCTCCTAGAGAGCCTGAATTTAGCCCAATGAGCATGCTGGGAAAAAGAAATCTCAGAAACGGATATGTCAAGTTCTAGCAGGAAAGCATGGACAATCAGGAAGTTTGGTGCACCACAGAACCCACCAGATACACGGCAACAGAAGGTCTCTCCAAACAGTGTCATCACACACCCGATCAACGTTGCTAAAGCAGACAAAGATACAATTTTTGAGGTGTCAATCAAAAAAAAGTGGAGTCAATAAAAGCAGTCTCCACTTTTGACCAAGATGAAAACTTCCAACCACATTCTAGTGAAGAAATAGAAAAGGCACTGAAATCAATGAAAACAGGGAAAACCTGTGGCTTTGACAACGTATCACCAGAACTATTACAACATCATAGACTCATAGGACAGGAAGGAATCTTGAGAGGTTTTCTAGTCCAGTCCCCTGCACTCATGGCAGGACTAAGTATTATCTAGACTATCCCTGACAGGTGTTTGTCTAACCTGCTCTTAAAAATCTCCAATAACAGAGATTCCACACAACCCCCTAAGCATTTTATTTCAGTGCTTAACCACCCTTACAAGGAGTTTTTCCTAATGTCCAACCTAAACCACTCTTGCTGCAATTTAAGCCCATTGCTTCTTGTCCTATCCTCAGAGGTTAACAAGAACAATTTACCTCCCTCCTCTTTGTAACAAACTTTTACGTACTTGAAAACTGTTATCATGTCCCCTCTCAGTCTTCTCTTCTCCAGACTAAATAAACCCAATTTTTTAAGTCTTCCCTCATAGGCCATGTTTTCTAGACTTTTCATCATTTTTGTTGCTCTCCTCTGGACTTTCTCCAATTTGTCCACATCTTTCCTGAAACTGAACATAATAGTTCACCCGAGGCTGTATCAGCGCAGAGTACAGCAGATTTACTTCTCATGTCTTGCTTACAACACTCCTGCTAATACATCCCAGAATATGTTTGCTTTTTTTGCAACAGGGTTACACTGTTGACTCATATTTAGCTTGTGATCCACTATGACTCTGTGGTGTTTAGATGTTGCTTGTAATTATTAGAACTGGGAGAACTGGGAGCACTGGCTGTTGGGAGTCTGAAAGGACAGGAAACAGGAAGGAGCGGGGAGGAGTTGAGGAGGCAGAATGAGAGTTACAGAGGGTGCAGCAGCAGCGTAGTAAAGAGGTTTCCACTTTAAAAATAAAGTCCTGTTGAAGTTTGTTAGTACCTTGCCTGGTTGTTACAACATTTTGGCTCCTCCTCGAGATGTTAACAATTAGAGATGGGATCTCTGTGATGCCTCCTCAAAACACACATACTTAATACATGCCAGAGGAATAGTGTGATAGGGGATGGGGCAGAAAGATACTGTTTCTGGACATACTGGTTACTGGGAGAAAAGGCTACTCAACTAGAGTGCATGAAAGACAGAATGCTCAAATGGAGCAGCCCTCCTAGAACATGTGCTGCTCTCTGCACCTTCTCGCAGACAGCTCCCAATGAGCCAGGCCTTGTAGTCCTGAATAGATTTAGTGCTGGATTTACAGCTGTGGAGGCAGAAGTCCTTGTTTAGCCACAGAACAAGCTGTAACGATGCTGGTTCTGGTGGGACCCAACTCAGGACAAGTTGCTTAAAGCAGGGCAGTTACAGCCCAAGGCTGGGGTTTCTATGCACGCCAAGGCAAACCAAACCAAACCAGCCAAACAGAGAAGACTTCGGTTTTACCCGACTGGCTAACCACAAGTCACACAAGCAATTCCCTTAGACACTCCAGTTTTCCAGTATCACCACCAGTGCCACTCGTTATGGGGACAAATGGTTATGAAAACCAATACCCCAGTAAAAGAAAAAAGGTTCTCCCGATCCCAAAGGACCAAGCCCCAGACCCAGGTCAATATACAAGTTAGATCTTACCCACAAATCACGCTGTTGCCAATCCTTTAGAATCCAAAATCTAAAGGTTTATTCATAAAAGGAAAAAGATATAGATGAGAGATAGAATTGGTTAAATGGAATCAATTACATACAGTAATGGCAAAGTTCTTGGTTCAGGCTTGTAGCAGTGATAGAATAAACTGCAGGTTTAAATCAAGTCTCTGGAGTACATTCCCAGCTGGGATGGGTCATCAGTCCTTTGTGTAGAGCTTCCGTTTGTAGCAAAGTCCCTCCAGAGGTATGAAG
Source organism: Terrapene triunguis (assembly GCF_002925995.2). Taxonomy (NCBI): domain Eukaryota; kingdom Metazoa; phylum Chordata; order Testudines; family Emydidae; genus Terrapene; species Terrapene triunguis. The sequence continues at coordinate 1,699,566 of NW_020664540.1, read as the reverse complement.
CAGGATTGAAGACAAGATGGAGGAGAGGCATTAGCCTTTTATAGTCTTTTCCCCAGGTGTAAGAACACCTCTTTGTTCTTACTGTGGAAAATTACAGCAAAATGGAGTTTGAGTCACATGGGCAAGTCCCTGCCTACTTTACTGAGTCACAAGGCATATCTGCCTTCTCTCAATGGGTCAATTGTATAGCTGATGGTCCTTAATGGGCCATCAAGCAGGCTAGGCAGAGCTGACACCAACTTGTCTGGGGTGTCACCCAGAAGCATAGCATAAATTTGAAATACAGATAGTATAGAGCCAATATTCATAACTTCAACTACAAAAATGATACACACATATAGACAGCATAATCATAACCAGCAAACCATAACCTTGTCTTAGACACCTTATTTGACCCCCTTTATAAAAGATTTGGTGCCACTACAGGACCTTGGTTGCAACAATGATCTATACGGTCCCAGTTCATGTCAATAACGTCACACAAGCACAGCAGCGTGGAGCAGCAGCACAGGTTTTTGCACCTTGCCCCATCAATTTGCCATGACTCATCTGGATGAACCATATGTCACATCAGCATTGTAATGATCACCACAAACCTCTAGAGGCCAAGAAGGTAAGTTGGTCTCCTGAGTCTTAGCCTCTCTCAGGGTGTCAGTTATGGAGGCCATTGTGGTGACAGGTTAGCGACACAGACTCCTATCTCTAGGAACTGCACTGCCTTCACCAGCTCATTTCACAGAAGCCCCTGAACAGCCTTCAGCCAGCAATAGCTCTCAGTCACTACAAGTCAGGGCTGAATTTGGACCAGTGACATGGGGAGGAAAGACTCTACAGCCCTTTTGAGCCATCACTGCTACGGAAGTTTGGAAGACAAGTGGGTTGTGCTGTAGACATGTCCCTCTGGAATGGTTTGGATTGATTGACATCAGGATGTTATTTCCCCACAAGCATGTAACACAAGAGGTGGTTTCTATTCCTTCCCAGGAAAAGTTTGAATGGATTTTTTATAGAAACTACCAAAGGTTTTTTTAGAAGTCAACATTAAAAGAACAAATTTATTTCCACTTATTTAAGCTATTGGTTCTCTATTTTTTCAGTTGTTATTCTCATTGCATACTTGTGTGTGTGTTTTCCTTCTGTACTGTGATCATTTCCATTTCACTTTTTGTTGTTGTGGTTGTGTTGAGATTACTAGACAACCTAGTACTAGAGCGAAACTTACACCAAGAACAACCTCCAGTACAGACTCACACTGTATTATGTGACTTGTTTAAAATCCAACCTTTTCAGCACAATTATATTCACCCTTTAGTTAAAAGCCAACCCTGACTAGGAAAATGATCTGTAAGTGGTTTTATAAGACAGATGTCAAGAAGATGCAAACACTGGCATACATTAGAAAAAGTACTCAAGACTGGATTAGTATGGAGCTAATTATAGCCTAGAAAGGAATGTAATTCTACTAGGCAAGATACAGCAGCTCATTCCATGTGGTAAAATGCGCACACACGCACACACATACACACTCTGGTTACTGGTGGGGGAAAGGGAGGGCTTTATTGTTTCCTAGCGCTGTTAGAGTCTGCCACTTTCAAACACAAAACCTCCACCATTAAACCTTTATTAATCCTTGCTTCTGATTTCCCCGTGTGGGTCATTTAGCATGAGTTAATGCTAAGCTTGCGGGAGGGGGCAGTAATAAGTAAGCCACTAATCTTTGATCTTAGCATAGACGTCTCAGTGTGCTAGTTCACAACATGTTCTTTCTTGTCTGTCTACCCCGCTGAGATCAAAGGCCCTTTACGCCATCAGTGGAGGTAGTCATGGGTGGCAGCAGGCAGCTTCCCATGGAGGTATGTGGTTATGCAAGCACAGCACTAATGCTTACATAGCAAGACACCTTCTTCACCTCTCTGGGCTCAGGGTCCCCCCTCAGGAGGAGGCAGGGGCGTCTGGAGTAAATCAGTCCCACTCTGCAGAGCCTTTATGCCTCACTCGGGTTTTTTCCCCCAATATTTACAAGGTGGGCCTCAGAGCAGGCCCACAGAGCACTCTTCAGCCAAACACTAAGAACCAAGTTCCTAACACAAAAAGGGAATTCCTCTCCTGCTCCCTCTCTGGGGTGTTGCCTTGTTACGCTGGCCTCTGGGTGCCAGTCTTTCCCCAAACAGTCCATTAACTCAGTTGCTTCCTTTATAGGGAGGAGAGCAGCCTTCTACTCAGGAGCAGCCTTTTCACCCTGCTGCAGCTCATCTCTCCTCTTTCCTCCCTCTCCCTCGCAAGAAGAGGGGTTTTTAAAGGTAGGGTGACCAGATGTCCCGATTTTATAGGGACAGTCCCGATTTCTGGGGCTCTCTCTTATATAGGTTCCTATTACCCCCCCACCCCCATCCTGATTTTTCACACTTGCTGTCTGGTCACCCTATTTAAAGGTCACAGGCAGCCCTTAACTGAACTCAGATGTCCCTAGTTGACCAGAGGTAACCTCTTTTCAGCTCATGGGGAGAAGGACCTTTACCCTTGTAGGGCTGATATACGTGCCTTCCCACACTGTTCCTGTTCTATGCTGTGAGATTAGCTATTGAGATGCCTGAGGCGGCGAAATCTGCTCCTGCGCCCAAGAAGGGCTCCAAGAAAGCGGTGACCAAGACCGAGAAGAAAGGGGATAAGAAGCGCAGCAAGACCAGGAAGGAGAGTTACTCCATTTATGTCTCCAAGGTGCTGAAGCAGGTTCACCCCGACACCGGCATCTCTTCTAAGGCCATGGGCATCATGAATTCCTTTGTCAATGACATCTTCGAGCGCACTGCTGGGGAGGTGTCCCGCCTGGCGCATTATAACAAGCGCTCCATCATCACCTCTCGGGAGATCCAGACCGGACCACTGTGCGCCTGCTGCTGCCCAGGGAGTTGGCTAAGCAGGCCGTGTCTCAGGGTAGCAAGGCTGTGACCAAGTAGACCAGCTCCAAGTAACCCGTCTCTGTACTCCCCAAGATACATCAATTTAAAAACCCCATTCTCTACCACTTGTCTGGTCTGACTTTAGAAAGACAAGGTGGGTGAGGTAATATCTTTTATTTGCCCAACTTCTGTTGGTGAGAGAGAAGCTTTTGAGCTTACACGGAAGGCTTCTTCAGGTCTGGGAAACTAACTCAGAGTGTCAGTGCTAAATGCAAAGTTTGTGTAAGCTCGAATGCTTGTCTCTCTCACTAACAGAAAGATATTACTTCATTCACCTTGTCTCTGGGACCAACACCGCTACAACAACACTGCATGTGGTCTGACTTCGTCACACTTGTTCAATTTCTGTCAAGAGAATAGGGGATGTTATCTTTATTAGAGTGACTGCACCCAAAACAGCCTTTTAGTATATATTCCAAAATGGGTTGCTTTGATAATGGTAACCTTAGGTGAAATGCTGTAATAAAGCCAGGCAGACACACCAGGGTACTTCAATTAAATAAAAGACTAGAAGGAAAAGATGTGTTTTCCACAGATTCCTTTTCTATTAGGGCATTCACACTTCAGGTAAAATATTCAATTAAATTGTACTTTAAACATGGCTCAGACTTGACTGAATTCCTTGTTTCTTGTCAAGGCAGAAAAAGGGGTCCTCGGTTGAGTCAGTCTGCCAGACAGATTGCAAATACACCTCTACCTCAATATAACACTGTCCTCGGGAGCCAAAAAATCTTACCGCGTTATAGGTGAAACTGCGTTATATTGAACTTGCTTTGATCTGCTGGAGTGCACAGCCCCGCCCCCCCCGGAGCACTGCTTTACAGCATTATATCAGAATTCGTGTTATATCGGGTCGCATTATATCGGGGTAGAGGTGTACATACAAAATGATGGGGTCTAAATGACCTGTTAGCACTCAAGGAAGAGATCTTGGAGTCATCGTGGATAGTTCTCTGTAAATATCTGCTCAATGTGCACTCGCAGTCAAAAAAGCAAACAAAGTTAGGAACCATTAGGGAAGGGACAGATAATAAGACAGAAAATATCATAATGCCCCTATATAAAGCCATGGTACATCCATGCCTTGAATACTGTGTGCAGTTCTGGTTGCCTCAGATTATTTATATTATATATAAAATCAGAAAAAAGTACAGAGAAGGGCAACAAAAATGATTAGAGGTATTTAGGATGACCAGATAGCAAGTGTGAAAAATCAGGACAGGGGGTGGGAGGTAATAGGTGTCTATATAAGAAAAAGCCCCAAATATCGGGACTGTCCCTATAAAATCGGGACATCCGGTTACCTTAGAAGTATTGAACAGCTTCCATGAGGAGAGAGAAAAAAGACTGGGGACTGTTCAACTTGGAAAAGAGATGACTGAGGAGGGATATGAGAGATGTCTATAAAATCATGACTGGTGTGGAGAAAGTGAATAAGGAAGTGTTACTTACCCCGTCACATAACACAAGAACCAGGGGTCACCTTGAAAACTGGAGTAATAGAAACGGGATGAAATTTAATAGTTCAAAGTGCAAGGTCATGCACTTAGGGACTAACAAAAAGCATTTTTGCTATAAACTGGGGACTTATCAGTTGGAAGTGACAGCGGAAGAGAAAGACCTGGGTGTATTGGTTAATCACATGATGACTATGAGCTGCCAATGTGATGCAGCCGTGAAAAAGGCTAATGCAGTCCTAGGACACATCAGGCGAGGTATTTCCAGTAGAGACAGGGAAGTGTTAGTGCCATTATTCAAGGCACTGGTTAGACCTCATCTGGAATACTTTGTGCTGTTCTGATCTCCCATGTTTAAGAAAGCTGAATTCAAACTGGAACAGATGCAGAGAAGGGTTACTAGGATGATCTGAGGAATGGAAAACTTACCTTATGAGAGGAGACTCAAAGAGCTTGGCTTGTTTAGCCTAACCAAAAGAAGGCTGAGAGGAGACAGGATTGCTTTCTATAAATACCTCAGAGATAAATACCAGGGAGGGAGAGGAGTTATTTAAGTTAGCACCAATGTAGACACAAGAACAAATGGATATAAACTGGCCATCAACAAGTTTAGGCTTGAAATTAGATGATGGTTTCTAACCATCAGAGGAGTGAAGTTCTGGAACAGCCTTCCAAGGGGAGTGATGAAGGCAAAAAACCTAACTGGCTTCAAGACTGAGCTTGATAAGTTTATGGAGGGGATAGTAAGACAAGACTGCCAACAATAGCATGTAGCTGATCTGCAACAATATATCCAATGGCCAGAGATGGGACACTACATGGGGAGGGCTCTGAGTTACTACAGCAAATTCTTTCCCAGGTATGTAGCTGGTGGGTCTTGCCCACATGCTCAGGGCCTAACTGATCGCCATATTTGCGGTCAGGAAGGAATTTTACCCTGGATCAGATTGGCTGAGACCCTGGGGTTTTTCACCTTTCTCTGTAGAGTGGGGCCTGGGTCACTTGCAGGTTTAAACTAGTGTAAATGGTGGATTCTCTATAATTTGAAGTCTTTAAATCATGATTTGAGGACTTCAGTAACTCAGCCAGAGGTTATGGGTCTATTACAGGAGTCGGTGGATGAGGTTCTGTGTCCTGCAATCTGCAGGAGGGCAGACTAGATCATCATGATGGTCCCTTCTGACCTTAAAGTCTATGAGTCTAAATTAATAGGAAACATGTTTAAAACAAATATAAGGAAGTAATTCTTCACAAAACACACAGTCAACCTGTGTAATTCATTGCAAGGGGATGTTGTGAAGGCCAAAAGTATAACTGGGTTAAAAAAAAATTAGGTAAGTTTACGGAAGATAGGTCCATCAATGGTTATTAGTCAAAATGGTCAGGGATGCAACCCCATGCTCTGGGTGTCACTAAATCTCTGATTGCCAGAAGCTGGGGCTGGATGACAGCAGGTGGATTACTCAATAATTTCCCTGGTCTGGTCATTCCTTCTGAAGCATCTGGCATTGGTGTGACACTCTGTACCTCGGGGTACCCTATACCCCCATGTTCATCCTTATAAAATGATTGTGTGGTATCCAATGCAAAGTTTGTCATGTTGGGTGTCTTCGGCTCATGGTGCACTGAGCATAGTTGTTATAGTGATGTTACAGTAATGTTATCGTACAGTTATAGGTTATAATTTCATGTATATAGTTATGAGGCTGAAAATGTGTCCTCATGGCTTAAAGCAAGCCCATGCAAAAACTCTCCAAGAACAGAGAGGCACTTCACCCCTCATCAGGGCATGGATGGGACAAACCCAGCCCAGCCTCACAGGAACAATGGACACTGGCTTAGGCAGCAACAAAAGAATCTGTTAGACCCTCGAGGGAGTCACCCCCTTCCTTTGGGCATTTTGGGTCTGCGATGAGGTCACGCTCACCTGACTCTGAAGGAGGGGGGCAAAGCCAAGAGGAAAGAAAGGACATGCTAAGAGGGGAGCCATTTTGCCATGCTCTCTCTCTCTCCCACCCACATCTACAGACACCACCACCACCAAGCGACTGATGTGCTGATCAAAGGAGAGAGCCTGACTGAAAAGTAACCAGCCAGCCTGTGGTGAGAAGCATCCAAGTTTGTAAGGACACTGAAAGTGTTAAGATCAGCTTCGAATGCATTTTGCATGACCAAATCTGACTTGTTATGCTTTGACTTATAATCACTTAAGATCTACCTTTATAGTTAATACATTTGTTTGTTTATTCTACCTGAAGGAGTGTGTTTGGTTTGAAGTGTGTCAGAGGCTCCCCTTGGAATAACAAGCCTGGTACATATCAATTTCTTTGTTAAATTGACGTACTTATATAAGCTTGCAGTGTCCAGCGGGCATAACTGGACACTGCAAGATGGAGGTTCCTAGGGTTGTGTCTGGGACCGGAGATATTGGCTAGTGTCATTCGCTTGCAAGTAGCTGGGAGCAGTTTACATGCCAGAGGCTGTGCGTGAACAGCCCAGGAGTGGGGGTTCTCACAGCAGAGCAGGGTAAGGCTGGCTCCCAGAGTCAAGGATTGGAGTGGCCTAGCAGATCACTGGTCCAGACAACACCAGAGGGGAATATCACAATTGGCCACTGTTGGAAGACAGGATACTGGGCTAGATTGACTGTTGGTATGACCCAGTATGGCCGTTCTTATGTAAATTTGCAGAGCATGGAGAAGACAGTCACTCTAATCCTCAAACTCCAGCAGATCCTGGAAAGGATAGTTTTTCCTTAAACTCAGACTGAGCTTAGTAATAACAGCATTTAGCTGTGCCATATGGACATTAACTAATTAATCCTCACAAAGCAAGTATCACTACCCCTATTTTTCAGATAGGGAAGCAGAGACCAATACAAAGTGACTTGTCCAAGGCCATATAACAAGTCAGGGCCAAGCCAGGATTAGAACTAAGTACCTGCTGAGTTCTAAGCCTGCACTCATTCCTCCAGCCCACCTTCACTGGTGGTGATATACTCCCAGAACTTGGTGTGGAGTGATGGGGTCACCTATTTTCCACTCTACAGCCTCAGCACCAGAGAAACACTACACTAGACATTGCTGTGATACTCTAACATTTCTAATACTGTTGTCAGACAGGCAAAATCCTTCACCCAAGCCTGTCTCACACCCATTGCACTGGGCCAGTCGTTAAGGAAGTATTTTTGTCCCAGATGATTTGGAATTCCCTCCCCCAGCTTTAGTTTGTGTTACCTCTGTTCCCCTAAAAACCAACCCAGGGTCACACTTGTATTAGTTTTATTACAATGCCGCTGTTATGTCAGATAGAAAAGAGATGGAGTTTATTCATACACGCTCACATTCACCGCATTCATACCCTCATGCACCCACACACTTATACAGGTGGAGAGTTACCGGAGACAGCATGGAGACCAAGAAGCCGAAGCGTGGTAGATCTGGTCTGTCTGCCTGCGGTCACGAATCCAGGCTGCTGAGTAGGTCAAGAAGCAGGGGCTTTTCTGTATGCCTTCTTCCTCTTATTTTGGAACTGGGCGGCTCCTGTCACGTACACTGAGTTTCCTTTCTGTGTCCGTTACTGAGAAGCATCCCCAGACCAGTTCCTTTCATGCATACCAGGTTCTTCTTTTCTTTACAGCACTTCATGACTGCCTTCTCAGGGCAGATTATATCAGACACACCTGGCTCCTGGCTCCGGGATCCTCTCTCCTTGCAGTTCCTCTCTGCCCAGTCCCACATACACTCCCTTGTTCACACTCCCTCGTTCACACTCTCTCTGAAGGATGGGATATTACAAAGCTTGGAAGTTCATACAAGTGGTAACCTGCAAAGGTTACAGAGCTTGCAAAGGCTATGCTAACAATCACTGCATTTACAAAGTTGCAAAAAGGTTGCAGAACTTGATACAAGTTACAGATCTTACAATCGCATTTGAGCGGAGGATTTACATAACATTTCCCGCCCCTTGGTCACCCCAAATTGTGGTGACCATTCCAAAGGGGGACGGCGTGCCTCCGCTCATCCATGCCAGTGCTTCAACTGCCGGAACAATTCCGGATTTTCATTACACATAGCATGTCCACAGTAACAGAAATACAGATCAAAATATTGACCAGAGGATGTAACAATGAGCGTCAAACAGTCCTTCTCATGTACAACATTTAGATGAAAATCAGAACATTTGGTGGGAAGGTAAACAATTGGTAAAGGGGGTAGTTATACACAGGCTTTTGGACGGAGGTGGCCACCATGGGGATAGGTATGTGACTGACAATTTAGCAGGAGACGGAGGGGGAAGGAGAGGGAAGGGTCTAGTTGGAGTTAAAGAGGGCTGTAAGAATGGTTTGTTGCTATTCCTTGCCTAATACGGTATCTTCCCTCTTCCCAAACACACCACACCATAATGCTAACAATGAGACAAGCGCTACAAGACAAACATAAAACATGAAACACAAAACACAGAACATGAGACAACATCGAAGTTTTGTCGCGACAATGCACCATGGTACGTTTCAGTTGTTCTTCAGCTGGTACCAGCTCTTTCTGGTGCTCTAAAAAAAAACCCAGAAGCTGTGAAAAGGACTTAACCTACAGTTTACAATGTTTATCGTAGAGAGGAATATGGAGTTGGGGTCATCCCCCCTACATGCTTGAGCTGTCCCCGATGGACCCACTTCCCCTGGGGGCCTCGGTCAATTTGGAACACTGTATCACTTCCCCTATTACAAATAGTAAACGGCGCCTCCCACTTTGCTTGGAGGGGCTTAGTGTTCCATTTCATGTACATTACCTGATTACCCACCTGTCAGGTGGGTGGTTTCTGTCACCCCTTGTCCATTTTTTCCTGAGCCTGTCCCATTGTTTGCTGCATGAGTTGAACAGCTTGAGGAAGTTCCTCCCTTAGAAGTTTATACCATTGGATCAGTTCCGGACTGGTGAGGTCGGAGGGGGAGGGGACCGACTGTGATCGCATAAGGCGCATTGGTCGTCCAAACATTAATTGGAAAGGTGTCACTGAGCTACTGTAGCAGGATCTGCTCCTGATTACAGCTAACACTAAAGGCAAATGTTTAGTCCAGGCCCCCCCTTCTCTGACAAGACTTTAGACAAGGCTGCTTTGATGGTACGATTCACATGCTCCACCTGCCCAGAGCTATGAGCGTGCCTAGGAATATGCAGCTTCCGCTGTATTCCCAAAGCATCCGACAATGCCTTCCAGACCGCCGACACAACCTGGGGTCCCCTGTCCGAATCGATCACCTCGGGAGAGCCGTATCTACAAATGATCTCCCTGAACAGAACCTTAGCTGTTTTCTCGGCGCTATGGGTTTTCATGGGGAACGCTTCTACCCATCCCGAAAACGCGTCCACTATCACCAAAAGCGAGGTACATCCTCCTTCCCCAGGTGGTAACCCTTCAATAAAATCTACCTGGAGGCGAGCCCACGGACCTCCCGGCTCTCGCTGATGACCTAAAGGCAGCTGATCCTCGGATTCCCCTGGTTGGCGTGGGTTAAAAGCAGCACATGTAAGACAATTCTGTACCCAATTCGTCACGTCCTGTCACTGTCCTGGCCAGCGGGCTATGTCTCTAGCTCATTGCAGAGTCCCTTCCATGCTGTCGTGGGCCAACGCATGGAACCAACATATAATTTTCTGTCAATCCCACCGTGCTGGTACTACTACTGGGTGGTCCTCTGGGTGTCCATCTTGCTTCAACTGTTGACGCAGGGCCCCTCGTGTGGTGACAGCGGCCACCACAGGGGTTCTTGCTAAACCATCCACTTTATTGTTAAAAAGGGCTTCCACTGACGAGTCTGCACTTTGATGACCTTTAACATATCCTACTAACAATTGGTTAGGGTTAGCAATGACCCACTGGTGCACACCCTCCCAGTCCTTACGATGGACCAACTCCTTCCCGTCAGCACTTCTCCAGTCACTACTGGCCCATTGTGGCATCCATTTAATCAATCCTCCTAATACATACTGAGAATCTGAAAAGACCACCAAGGGTCCCAGACACAACTCCCAAAGCGTTAAACATTCCACCAATTCCACCAATTCAGCCAGCTGTGCCGACCCTTGGGGCCAAACTTGCACTACTGACGTATCTTCCAGATTTATTACTGCGCTCTGTATGTGTTTTTTTCCCTCTTGTACCCAAGCTGCCCCATCTGAAAAGTAAATGTTGGCCGGCGCTGTTAGGCTCCGTGCTTGCTCTATTGAGGTTACCCAACCCACCGGCACTGGATTGGTCTCTGGCACAGGGCACTCGTTTTTTGCCCCTTTTGTCTGAAGCAAGACCCCTGGTAGTTGCCCAGCACCTGGGGTATTTTGGTATTGGACCCCTCGATTTACCAAGGCCAGGGTCCACTGAGCCATCCTTGGGTTACTTACTCCTGCTTGGGTGGGTTTTCCTGACAATATATATTTTAAGGGGGTGTGGGTGCTCTGAATAATAACTGGATTATCTCCCACCACCACCGCCCCTACTTCCAGCGCCCATATTACTGCCAGACATTCCCTTTCACATGGGCCAAACTTTTGCTCCACTGGTGCTAAAAGGCATGAATAAAATGCTATTGGGGCAGTTTTCTGCAACGGGTCCGCTTGTAACAACACCACAGCCAATGCCTCAGGACTGGTGGTGACCCTCACATATATGGACTCTCCAACCTGTACAGGTCGCAGTGTCGCTGCTCGCAACAAAGATTGCTTTAGCTCACTGAAAGCTGCTTCCTGCATAGTCCCATATGTGGGCTCTTACAAAATTAAAAGCCCCTAATATGGCCTGTAGGCCTCTCAAATCTTGGGGGGCTGGCAGATTCTGCAATGCTGACAATCGTTGTTCACTAATAGACCTTCCTGTTTCCGATAGGGTAACCCCCAGGTACTCCACCTGTGGTTGTATTAATTGTGCCTTTTCCAGGGATGCCTTCATGCCATACTGTTGAATCAACTCCAGTACTCGTTCAGTCCTCCTTCGGGCATCCACATCGTCCATTCCCATTATCAGGATGTCATCCACATATGAGACCACCCACCCCTTATCCCCTGGAGGGAGATGCTCTAACATTTGGGTCACTACCTTATGCGCAATAGCGGGGGGCTATGAAATCCCTGGGGTACGTGGGTAAAGCAATACTGTACTCCATCCACGTGGAACGCGAATCGGTCCTACGATCCTTCCTTGAGCGGGATAGCAAAGGAACAGTTAGACAAGTCCAGTACAGAAAATCTTTTAGCTTCCCTTGGTATGTCTTGTAACACTTGGGTTATGTCTGTGACTATTGGCACCCACTGGGGGGTCATCGCATTGACTCTCCGATAGTCGACAGTCAGTCTCCATGAGACACCATCAGCTTTCCTCATGGGCCATATTGGGGAGTTAAAGGAGGGGAAGTCGTTCTTTTCACTACTCCCTGTCCTTCCAGTTCCCTGACTATCTCCGCTACAGCCCGGCATGCCGCAGTGGGGATAGGATATTGTTTCTGTGGGGGGACTGCTGGTCCTTCTATTTTCACTGGTTCCCCAGTCCATTTACCACAGTCCAGCTTGTGGGCTGCCCATGCCTGGGGAAAGCGCTTCCTCCACTCCTCCTTGCTATCTCCGGTCACTGCCGCCACTCCCAGCATACTACGCGTCAGCAATCCGGTATCTCCCTGCCTTACTTCAGGGGTCCAGTCTTTCTTTGGGGTCCTCCATAAACCTTTGTTAGCACAATCAACCACTATTCCTCCCTCCCGCAAGCAATCTATGGCCAAAATTGGTTCTGTAGTCGTGGGGCTATAAATCCAGGGCCATCTTCGAGTGAGATTCCCCACCCGGGTGATCAGTCGTCCCAACACTTGTCCCTCCGCCAAGGTACCATCAAATCCCTGGATCTCAATGGTACCCTAGATTGGCACTCCCGGCACGAGGCAGGGAAGCAGTGAGACAGCCGCGCCCGTGTCCAGCAGCGCCACAAAATCTAGTTCAGATGTCTCAGGGTGCTCATGTGGCCCCCCCACCCGAAGGCACACCTGCAACCTTCCTCCCGAATCCACCTGGAGAGGTCCCACCCAGGCCCATTCCTGGGTGCTTCCCTCTCCCAGTGGACTTGGGGAGCCCCCCTAATCTGAGGTTGCTTTTCTGTTCCCAATATCGCCCCCTGGCTCCGGGAGCTTCAACCCCAGCTGAATACAGCGGAGTGCTAGGGACTCTGTGGACTTCCCATCCCATTGGCCCATGGGTTCCCCCTGGTCCTTCAAGGCCATCCACAATTGCATGCAGAGCCGATCGGTGTCCGGTCGGGGGCGCCTGTATCTAGGTGCTGGGTGCGACCATAGCGATGGGAGCAGGAGCCCCAGTTCCAGGCTGACCGACCACGCTGGTGGCCTGGCGAGCCGCTTCCTTAAGGTGTGATATGTCTAGGGGCTCTCCCTGCCTCCACACTCCCATAGCCATCTGAACATCTTTGGGCAACATTGCTGCAATAAGCCTTAATTCGGCGTTGGGACCACAATCTCGGACAGGGTCCTGGGGATCGCTCCCCCCTGGGTGCGGGCTAGATACCTCCCAGTTAACAATCCTGCTAATACCATTCTTTCCACAAAAACATCAGGGGCCTCCCCTGGAGTGGGAGAGCCCGCTGCATACTGGCGGCTAACCTCCTGCAGTGCCTCTCCTTGAGCCAAATTGCGAACCAGTGCGAACGGGGACTGCCATCGTCCGGCTGCCTGCATTCGCAGTGCAATTCCCATATCGCACCCCGGTACTGTGGATGCCGCCCTCAACAGCTTCCTAACCTCCTCTGGGTTTAACCCCTGATCCTCTATAGCCATCAGAAACTGATATGCCCATTCCGAAAATGTGCTTGCCTTGGCTGGCCCTAACCCCTGAGCCAGAGAAGTTATCTCCGCAGGGGTCAAGGCTATTTCCTGCATGGTTACCCCTGTTACTGGGCCAGGGCTCCCTCCCTGGGCCGGGGGGCTGTGCTGGAAAGTTAACCATTGCACAGCTGCCACGGGGGTGGGCCGCACTCCCGGCCCATCTGGTGGCCATCCCAGGTCAGGATCATACCATATGTCCCCGTCCCACTCTCCGGGGTCATATCGGAGTGGCGCCTTTGTCCCCAATGCCAAGGGTCCTGCTGCTCTCCCGCCCGGACGGGTCCCCTGCTCTAACACCAATCCCATCAAACGTTACACCTGGATCTCCAACTCCTTAGATTGTTCCCTCTCTTCCTCGGCCTGTTCAGTTCTCTCCGTAGCCTTGACGGCGGAGATTGCTAGCTGCTGACAACTTGCCCCTGCCACTTGTGCCTGTGCCTTCCACATATCCCTTTCCGCCCTTACTCGCTCCAACTCCTGCTTCACTTGCATAGTCTCAGAATTGTAGTCAGCTTTAGCAGTTTGCCAAGCACAACAAGTTTGCCACAACAACCATGCAGCTGCCCGATCCTTAGTCTTTGAATCCGGATGATAAAGCTCACAATATTTCTGGTACGTATCTTCTACGTCTACCATGGTGTCCCCTGATGAAACTGCCCCTGGGACCCAGGGGTCAACACCCTTGGAGTGTGCCCGGAGGCGGAGGGGAAATTTTGCCACTTTCCCCTCCATTGTGGATTTGGGGGGCTCTTTCTCTTTCTAAACAGCAGCATCGTTCCCAAAATCAGGAAGGGGGAGCAGGCGCCGCACACGCTCTCTACTCCGTGTCACCCCTTTCCTCTAGTGTACCTGAAAGGGGGAGCAGGTGCCACACGCGCTCTCTACTCCATGTCACTCCTTTCCTCTAGTGTACCTGGAAGGGGGAGCAGGCGCAGCACACGCTTTCTACTCCGTGTCATCCCTTTCCACTAGTGTACCCTAACGGTGGTTCTCCAGCATCTCCACCACTAATGCTACCTCTGTTCCCCTAAAAACCAGCCCAGGGTCACACTTGTATTAGTTTTATTACAATGCCGCTGTTGGGTCAGATAAAAAAGAGATGGAGCTTATTCATACACGCACACATTCACTGCATTCATACCCTCGTGCACCCACACACTTACACAGGCAGAGAGTTACCAGAGACAGCATGGAGGTATCTGCCTGCGGTCACGAATCCAGGCTGCTGAGTAGGTCAAGAAGCAGGGGCTTGTGTGCATGCCTTCTTCCTCTTATTTTGGAACTGGGTGGCTCCTGTCACGTACACTGAGTTTCCTTTCTGTGTCCGTCACCGAGAAGCATTCCCAGACCAGTTCCTTTCATGCATACCAGGTTCTTCTTTTCTTTACAGCACTTCATGACTGCCTTCTCAGGGCAGATTATATCAGACACACCTGGCTCCTGGCTCCTCTCTCCTTGCAGTTCCTCTCTGCCCAGTCCCACATACACTCTCTCTGAAGGATGGGATATTATTACAAAGCTTGGAAATTCATACAAGTGGTAACTTGCAAAGGTTACACAGCTTGCAAAGACTATGCTAACAATCACTGAATTTACAAAGTCTGCAAAAAGGTTGCAGAATTTGATACAAGTTACAGATCTTACAAACGCATTTGAGCGGAGGCTTTACATAACATTTCGCTTCTCCTCTCACGATTAAAATAAAAATACAAGCCTCAAGAGAGCTCCGGTTCCCCACTTCCCTTCAGAAACAAGAAGTATTTCAGGAATCTCTCTCCCCAGAGACAAAAAATACCTCAGGAGGCCTCCGATCCAGTAAGTGGAGAACAACTCTGCATATTGGGAAGTAACTTTCCTTCCCTTCAGAACCAACCTCTGAGTGTTGCCAATGATTGTAACATTCCTGGGGCCTTTCCATGTGTCTCTGTGTGTGGCTGGCCTGTGCCCAGGACATTTAAATACAGTGCTCTGTAGATCTACTTCAGGTCTGATGCAATGTTAACACATCTTATGTCATAACAGCCTGTGGCATCTTATTGTAGGAGTGGCAAGTTGCAACATCAAGGGGGAAAAAATTGTCCCACAGCACAAGGCAACAAATTGTCCTCCAGTTTGTGTCAGAGGGGAAAAAAAGGCAAATGCCATATTGTCTATAACAGTGTGACAGACAAACTCATTGCTGTGTTCTAGGAGAAGTTGTTCTGAAACCATTTGTAGGATTTGGTATAAAAAGAAAAGAAAATTGTGAAAGGTGGCAATGTGGTCTAGTGGTTAGAACAAGGAGTCAGGACTACTAGGCTCTCTGCTTTACTCAGCCATTTACTCATGTGACTTTGGTAAGTCCCTTCACTCTGTGACTCAGTTTCGCCATCTGTAAAACAGGGGTGACAAATGCCTATTTCACTGAGTTTGAGGATGCTTAACTAAATGTTCATGAAGAACTTAGAGAGCTTAACCTATAAAGATCCTTCATGACTCTGCCTCATTATCTATCATACTTATCTCACTCCTATTACCTTAGTATCTGAGCACTTCATAATCTTTTATGCATTTAAGTACACAACAGCCTTGTGAGGTAGGCATTATCCCCATTTTACAGATGGGAAACAGAGGCATTTAGTAATTAAATGACTTGGCCATGGTCATACAGGGAGTCTATGGCAGATCCCAGTCTCCCAAATCCTAGGCTAACCACTGGACCATCCATCTTTCCAATCTTTATATCTACACTTGTTTTTATCCCATCTCCTTTGGCCCCTCTGCTCTGCCTCTCTGAGATGGCTTTGTGCTTCCTCCCATGCTACTCCTTACAGAGTTAAGAGTGGGTGCTACCGATCTGTAAGGCCATGACCCTGTCCTCCTTCAAATCCCTTCTCAAGACCCACTGCTGCTTTGACGCCTACAAGAAATGAGCCAGCGTTTAGTGGCTGGTCTGAGGGGGTGTTGAGGAAAGCTGATATTTGTGTGATTATAATTTATCAACCACAAAATTTTAAAACAAATTGTATTTCAGAACTGTACCTACTTTATTATCTCGCTCTCTCACTGCCTGTAGATCTCAGATGGTCAGGTTTTTGGTGCAGGGCCTGTATCTACTTCTGTGAGCCCAATCCTGCAAAGTGTGGCTGATGGAACCTCTCACCCTTCATAAAGTTTAAACAGGTGTTTAAATCTTTGCAGGATCAGGGCCCTATCTGTACAACAACCAGCACAATGGGCACTGATCCTGAGCAGGATCGCTGTTTGCTAGTTGCAATATAACCAATAGACAAGAAGAATGCGTGACGGAGCAGCACTATATCTCTGAAATGATTATTGATAGAAGGAACCACAATGTCAAATGAATTGTTCCCCAGCACCTCCACCATTGGGGTAGTTTGTGAGGAGCTAGATAATGGTGTACAGTGGTACAGAATAGTCAGAGAGAAATCTCAGCATGGGGAGAGGTTGCTGTAGGAAACGTGCTGCACAGAAGGGCACGCCCCTGCCAGGTTTATTTTCCTTGTTCCCATGGAAACAGAAGCAATGTCCTCTAGCTTTGCTGGTTTTGCTGCTGCTTTTTAAATATAACTCATGCTTACATTCACCTACGAGTAATGACCCATTGCTGAAGTGTTTAATCAAGGCTCTTCTGACGTGTCCAGGGTATCAATACCTTCCCTGCTGTAGGATCTGGGACTAGATTTCAAGGGACAACAGGATAGTCAAAGCCACAAAATGGAGAACAGCATATTGTAGATCTGCCAAAGCTCTCTAATCAGGGAGCCGACTTGAGTTCCTTAAATGGAAGCAAAGTCAAGCCCTGGCCCAGCGTGTAAAACAAGCTCTGGCAAGTCAGTTGTAACTCCTGTCTGCTCTAGTTCAAAGTCACGTTTGCTGAAGCCAGAATAGTGAACAGTCAGCTTTCAACTTTCTATTCTACAGTCAAAAATGTGATCACTGTCCCCTGAATGGCACTGAAAGGCAAAAGAGCTGCGTTTCCACGAGCAGGCTGGAGAGGATGTCTTTCAAATCAGAGCTCTTAGCTCCCCACTACATTTGCTGAATACAGGCTTTAGGCTTTGAATGGGGAATGCGCTTTTCTCCCCCTACTGTATCCACTTGCAGATTTGTGACTATTGGGAGATGTAGCTGAATCTCCCAGCTATGTTCTTATTCATACAAATGAAACAATTGATTTAGCACATTCCTGTGACTTTCTACCTGGCTCACAGGGCTGTGGTGAAACCTAGCAAGCTGGAGGTTGGGGCCTGTTTTCGCATGCTCACATGAAAGGTCCTGGGCTGGAGCAGTACAGACTATCGCACGTCCGGTTTAGTTCCCTTTGGGGGTTGCAGTTTCATTTTGTGCTGCTAACAGAAACGAGCTCATGCCCAACTCCTAGCAACTCCCAAGTTGTGGAAATCATGGAGTTGGACAGCAGCAGAGACCTGCTCCAGACAGCTGTGCAGACTGTGAGCCACCAGGACAGCTTTCTGTCTTTCTGTACTGGTCCTGCAGTCTTGTTATAGGAACCGCTCAGTCTGGTTCTCCCCAGCAGGATCTAATCCTCAATTACTTGTCTCCCTCCAGGTGCAATAGAATGGGCTAAGTGGGCTCTCCAGCTCCCTTTTACCTTGTCACTGCCCCTGTGGGGTTTATACATCCCATCACACCAACAAGTGGCCCCTTCTCCCCACAGATCTCCTTGGCTTTTGAATACTCTGTGCTGGATGAAGACAGAAGGTCAGAAACTTGAGTGTTAGTGGTGGGGAAAAAAGGCTGATACAGACAGGATGAAACATAACCAATTCCACAAAACCTATGCTGAGGTTGTGTTACAACTGCCAAATCCCAGCCCAAGGATACACCTCATTATAGCTGCCTCCATGTTGCCTTTCACTGGATATTTTCAAGGTGAAGGCCAGTATCCACCTCGTTCACGCAACCTTTCAAGCACTGGGCTTGCTGATAATCAGATGTCAACCTTCATCCCAGTAGAGAGGAGAGAGTTTATCGGAGCGGTGCTCAATTCTACCCAGGCCAGGGGCTTCCTCCCAGAAGACCTTTCCCAGACAATGGTGTGTACGTAGTGCAGCATGCGAGACTGCACCTCACACCCCTTCAATATTGTATGGCCTCTGTGTACTTGCCGAATCACCATCATTTGGACTCAGTGCTCACAGTGCCCACTCTGGTCCTTGACTGGTGGAGGGACCCTCGATTAGTGGGCTCAGGTGTTCCCTTCATCAGGCCCCAGCACTCAATCTCCCTAGTCTCGGATGGGTAAACTTGTACTCCTCATCTTCTCAGGAAGGCCGGCACTACTGCCATGCATTTCATAGAGACCCATGGGGCTGCTGACAGGCCAAATGGGAAAACAAACTGGTAGTGGGGCTGATTCACAACAAACCTGAGAAACATTCTGTGGCCTTGGAAAACTGGGATATGGAAATAGGCATCTCTCAAATTGAGGGAGGCGTTCCTTTAGTCTCTGGGATCCAGGGAGGGAATGATGGAGACTAGGGAGACCCTGCGGAACCTCAGCTTTTTGAGATAGCTGTTGAGGCAGTGCAGATATAAAATGGGTCGGAGACCACTTTGGGATTAGGAAGTAATGTGAAAAAACCTCTTCCTTCTTAAGTCCTGAGGAACCTCCTCCACACCTCCTGGACTAACAGCTGCGTGTGAGAAGGGTCCCTGAAGAGGGACTCGTGTGTGTGTGTGTGGGGGGGGGCACAGGTGGAAAAAAACTGGAGGGTATATCCCTCTTCCACCATGCTCAGCACCCAATAGTCTGTGGTGATGCATGACAATGCCGACCTGAAGTGGGACAAATGGTTTGGAAATAATAGGGGACTGGATCTGATGTGGGAACTGGTATAATTTCCTCAGGCACCCCCTCAAAAGTTCTGTTTGGAGCCCCCCCGAGTATCTGGGAGGGCCAGGTAGCAATGATGATGCAGATGGGGGTAGTTGCCTGCACCTAAAGCCTCTACTTTGCTTTCTGAAGGTCCTGACAGGGCAGCAGAGCAGAGAAAGGTGTGGGCTGTTGGGGCCTAAAATGTTTCCTTGAAGGCGCCGGTGGGACATAGAGACCCAGGGACTTGAGGGTGGCTCTGGAGTTCCTCAGACTGTAGAGCTTTGTATCTGCTTGCTCTGAGGAGAGTGAGCACCCTTCAAACAGGAGGTCCTGAAGGGACTGCTGCACCTCTGCCGGTAGGCCAGAGGACTGGAGCCAAGAGCACCTTTGCATGGCCACCACAGATGCCATAGATCTGGCCACCGCATCCGCTGGGTCCAGAGTGGCTTGCAAGGAAGTGCTGGCTATTGCCTTCTCCTCTTCCACCAGAGTGGAGAACTCCTGCCTGGACTCCTGATGGAGTGAGTCCTTAAATTTTGACATGGCGTCCAGATGTTATAGTTGTACCTCCCTAGCAATGCCTATTGGTTGGAGATGTGAAGCTGTAAACCATCAGTAGAGTAAATTTTTCTACTAAAGGAGGTCTGGTTTCTTTGAGTCTTTTGCCTTGGGAGTTTACCCCTTGCAGCTCCTGCTTGTCCCTTTCATTGGCTGCTGACACTACCAGGGACTCCGGAGGGGGGCAGGACTACAAGTACTCCTAACCTTTGGTAGGGACAAAGTATTTCTTTTCTGCCCTCTTCGGAGTGGGGGTTGAGAGGATGGGATTTGCCAAAGGATTTTAACTGGACCCATAACAGCCTCACTGAGAAGGAGAGTCACCTTTGATGGGGCCACCATGGCCAAGACGTCTACTAGGCTGTGGGAGGACTCTTACTACCTCCACTTCCAGACCTAGCTTTGAGGTCACCCTCTTCAATAGCCCCTGGTGAGCTTTTAAGTCATCCTGGGGGTGGGGAGTGATGTGGATGGCTCTGACGCTGCCTCCTCTGGGGATGTAGTGGTAGTGGCCTGCACCGTCAGGGTTCCTCCTCCTCTTCCTCTGCACTGCGCAAATCCCATGGGTCCAGGTCTTGAATGTCAGTACTGGGCTCGGTACCGGAGTCCAGGTCCGGTGCTGCTTGGTGAGACAGAAGAGCCTCTCTCTCAGACACCACTGAGTAAGAGTGTGTGTGTGGGGGGGACTTAAGAGGGGACTGGCACCAGGGGGAAGCCTTTTGGGTTCTAGAATGGCCATTGCATTTGCATAGGCCAGTGCCCACTGGGCCAATCACTCGAGGTACCCCCACACTGGGATGCCCCATCGAATAGGACTGAGAGGGGCTGTATTGGTAGGGATTCCTTGTCTGGGTGAATGACTCCACCTCCACTCTGACGACGAGCCTTCCTCCAGGGATCATGGAGATGTGGTACCCGTCAATTCCAGGGGTTGGTGCAAAGGATCAGGGGATTGGTGCCAACATGGAGAAACCCGTGGTGATGCTAGCAGGGACAGTTTCCCTCTAGATGGTACCGATGGCCCCAGTACCGAATGGGAACTCAGGGCAACATGCTCCCTTCTGCTCTCCAGCACTGATGATGCTGACTCTTGGACTGCCAGCGACGGCAGTACGAACAGTGAAAGGAAGTCTCTGGCTGCAACTAATGCCTCTGGAGTGGACGGCACCGTTATCTCACTGGTGCCACACTGTCCTGCCGGTGACGGCTGACCTGGGACTGGACTCAATGGAGCCTGTGAACAGGATGGAGTTGACAGTACAGCCTGCTGTGCGGGGGGCAGACGAGTGACCAAACTTGGGTAGCACTCTGCTATTCACCCCATGAATGGCCTTTTTAGAGTTGGGGAACATCCTGGCCAGCTGCTTATGTTTCTTTCTCGACATCGGTGACAGGGAACAGTGCCAAGAGTCACTTACAGTGGGTGGAGCACTCCATACCGACGCTGAGATACTTGGTGCCAAGTCCAACCAGCTCACTTCCAAGGAGGGTCTGAGCGCCACTTCCATCAGGAGGACTTTAACATGGCCTCCTGCTCTTTCTTTATACACAGCTTGAACTGGTGGCAGATCTGACAGCAATATCTGATATGAGTCTCACCCAAGGATTTTAGACAACTGGAATGTGGGTTACTCAAAGGCATGGCCTTGCTGCAGGAGGCACAGGGCTTGAAGCCTGGAGACCGAGGCATGCAAGGCTCAGGACTCAGAGGAATCTCTGCTAAAGCAGTGAGAGTCCAACTATTTACAACTACTAAAGTTCAAACCGAGAAATAACTATTGGGAAGGAAAAAAAACAGAAGGGATGGAGTGACAAACGAGAACCACTGATGAAGAAAGAGGAGCAGCTCTAGCAACCATCACAGATGGTAAGAAGGAACTGAGAGGGTGCAAGGTCGGGTGACCCCTTTTACCGTACCATAAGCACAAGGCACCAGAGGGCGCTAGAGTCAACCCAGCGGGTACCACTGAGGGAAAAAATTTCCAGCGACTGTGCACGAGGTGCGCACACACCTAACATGGAATGGAACTGCGCAAGTACTCAAAGAACCACCATTCCAGTAGCTAGGGATTTCTTAACCACAGCAACATAATGGCCACCTCCTCTTCCCCCTGGTCACACACTTGACCCTAAGGGCTGTGAGGAGGCATGGCACAGTGGTATAAAGCAGGCTCTAACACACATGCTTTCCCCTTGGCTAGGGGAATCTCTGTGTGGCTAGTTGAAGCAACTTTATGGAGCTTTTGCACCACTGGAGCAGTTCAAAGAGATGCAGGGTAGCACAAGTGCAACCAGGGGAGCATTTGGCCAACAGAATGGTTAGTGGAGATGATGGGAGAAGGAAAAGATGTGCCCATAGGTTTCAGATCCTGAGGCAGTTAGATAAAAACAGTTTTTAAAGTTTAGACTGAACAATTTTGCTTTGGAACGTTTGTAATGCAACATTTATCGAACGTACGTAAAGAGTAGAACAGCAGTTAGAACATTCAGTTTAGTGCACACATTCAATACGCTCAAAAGGCCCAAACTGTCACATTCTGCTGACTCCATCCATGTTTCTGACTGCAAAAAGCATCTAAAGCTAAAAATACATAATACTTCCCAATTACTCTTCCATGTAATTGATTGCTACAGTTGGCACAGTTATGCAATTACAATTGGGTGGGAAGATGAGCACAAGCCTCTCCTATAAGATGGCCAATGAAAATGCTTGACAATGGCTGCATTATGCAGTTCACAAATTTCCATGCGGGCTGAATCCAGACATCTATCATGCAGACAAATAGACCCTTGAGAATTAGCTCCCTCTAAAGTTTCAAACTTTAATTATTAAAATAATTAAGGCTACAGCAAAGTGAGGATTTTTTTTTTAAAACAGAAGAATGTGGGAAGTGTTTTTCCCCCATAACCCTCTCATAACTCCAAATACAGCTAGCAAGATTTAGTTGAAGATTTAAAAAACAAAAACACTTTCTGTAAGAGCAAACATGGATAACTGTAGGCACAAAGCTTCAGAAAGTTATGTGGTGAATCACAAATGGAAACTGATCAGAGACCATATTATTACAGTGGCATGGGAACTTGTGACATGTTTAAAAGATTGAAAGCTCTAAGTACCGTAAAATTAACATGCTTAGTCAGACTCCTTTGAAATTGGGTGCATCGACAGAAGGGAGATAGAAATTCAGATCTACAGTAACTCCTCACTTAACTTTGTAAGTATGTTCCTGAAAAATGAGACTTTAAATGAAACAATGTTAAGCAAATCCAATTTCCCCATAAGAATTAATGTAAATAAGGGGGTTAGGTTCCAGGGAAATTTTTTTCACCAGACGAAAGACTATATGTATATATATGTATACACACACACACACACACACACACACACAGTATAAATTTTAAACAAACAATTTAATACTGGTACACAGTGATGATGATTGTGAAGCTTGGTTGAGGTGGAGGAGTCAGAGGGTGGGATATTTCCCTTATTGCTAAATGATGAACTAGCACTTGGCTGAGCCCTCAAGGGTTAACTCTCTCACTCTACAAGGCAGCAGGAATGGAGGGAGATATGCGCATTTCCCCTTTAAGTACACTGCCTTGTTAATTAGATCAGCTTGCTGAGAC
>NW_020664540.1:1629939-1675847 GCF_002925995.2 Terrapene triunguis | reverse complement strand
GCGAAAAAGCCAGAGCCGGCCCTGACTCTCCTGAGGGGGAGGACATACCAACCAAGCAACCATAACTCGGCATTAACGTCGCCTTTTTACCATTGAATCCCTAGGCTCACAGTCCTAACTAGAACAGTCACAGATAGGTGTCCACTATATTAAAACAAAAACAGCAAAGCAAATAATTCCATTTAGTTAAATCTGAGAAAGAGGGGAAATTGGAGATTACTCTTTAGAAAACAGGAAAGAAGTTTTATCTAAATTAAACATTGCTATTGCTCTTCCCAGCAGACAAATCTTAGCCTTGTCTATACTATGAGGGAAGATCGATCTAAGTTATGCAACTTCAGCTACGTGAACAACATACCTGAAGTTGACGTATTTAGATCTACTTACTGCAGGGTCCTCACTACACTATGTCAACAGGAGATGCTCTCCCATCGACTCCCCTTGCGCTTCTTGTTCAGGTGGAGTACAGGAGTCGACGGGAGAGCAATCTGCGATTGATTTAGCAGGTGGTCACTAGACCCGCTAAATTGAACGCCGATGCATCGATTGCCACGCATCAATCACCCGCTAAGTGTAGACAAGCCCTTATATTGGGCATCATGATGAATTCATAGGGAAGTGGGCGAAGAAACAGAATGAAAGGAGTGCAAAGGGTTTCTGCACCTCTGCTGTTTTCCCTTTAAAAGATAAAACCAGAATTTACAAAAAAAATTAATCCTATGAATAACAATGAGATGTAATGGAGATAAATATAGCATTAGGTAACACTGGGATATTAGTCCATCAGTCAGAAATATATACAAGTAAATATCTTCCACTAGACTTTTCTACATTAGCTCTGCAATAAGCCAAAGTTAATTATTACAATACTACTGTTCATATGAAAGTTGTAACCTATGGATACTTCCTGGAGTCACTGCTCAACATCATTATGAGTAATACCAAGCCATAGCGGCTCCTTTTTATGTTTCTGAATTTGAGAGACATCCTGTGGCCATTGCGATCATTACAACTCCACCTCTATTTTATGACAATCTACTGTAAGAAAGTGGTGTTGCTATAGCTGTGTTGGTCCCAAGATATGAGACACAAGGTGAGTGAGGTAATAACTTTAATTGGTCCAACTTCTGTTGGTGAGAGAAACAAGCTTTCAAGCTACACAGGGCTCTTCCTCAGGTCTGGGAAAACCTTGTATTTAGTGTCACAGCTAAATACAAGATCAAATAGATAGATACCATGAGAGAGATCATTTCAGCAAACAATCCTCATCCTCTGAAGCACAAAATGGAAGTGCTGTGCCTTTCATTTAGTGTTTTCTTTCCAAGTATCAGCTTGTTTTTAATTTTCTTCATTATTGTGCCACAGAAGCAGAGTAATTATTTTCAAGGCATTTTCATTCTACATCCCCCCTTTCAAGATCTACAACTTTCCAAATGAATTACCTATTTGGCTGGCAGTTTTCATGCTTATTCTCTGCAGCACAGGGAAATATTTGTGCAGAGTTTAGTTAAATATCATTTGCCCACTTTTGAATCAGAAAAACACAAATCTGGTTACACTTAAGAAAATTTCAGATTTTTTTTTTTGCACTCAGTTCAAAAAGGATTTTTTCCAGTGCTCAAGCTTACCAGTTCTTAACGAGAAATGCCTCTAACTTTGGTTAAGAAATAGTCAAATGATTGAAAATAGCATTGTACATATACATGATAGTATTTTCCGTAATGACTATGTTCAATTTGCATATCCAGATTGAAAAGCACAGGTGAGATTATTTTAATTAGATCATTTGAATCTCTGATTACTTGTGAGAACATCTAATTAAATGCACCTAATGCATTCAGTGTGATTAAGAACTACACTGAAACATGAAATGTATTATTTCAATTTTTATTTTATGAAATTTAATGTGCAAGAAGAATAGACTGTGACTGAGAACTGAAAAACCCCAAAGCCAGGGAATTTAGTGCTATGGTTCCCCCAGCAACCATAACTCTGCCACTTTGTATGCATGTATTATATTTGCGTTTTAACAGATTATTTTGATAGAAACACTCCATAAATGCAGAACAGCAATTGCTGAAGAAATAATGATAATTTTAAATTTTCAGGAATGTTTAACATTTTTTGCATTAAACAATTTACCTGATTAACTGCCACTACTACTATTTGCATTTAACAGTTCTGGATAAAAACAACAAGGAGTCTGGTGGCACCTTAAAGACTAACAGATCTGTTAGTCTTTAAGGTGCCACCAGACTCCTTGTTGTTTTTGTAGATACAGACTAACACGGCTAACCCCTGATACTTGATACCAGTTCTGGATAAGTAAATGTTAACCAGAGTTAGCAGTTACTGACACTAAGGGCTTGTCAACACTACCACACAGGGTCGATCTAAGATATGCAACTTCAGCTACGTGAATAGCATAGCTAAAAATGAGTACTTAGATCTACTTACCGTGGTGTCTTCACTGCAGTAAGTCGACCGCTGACACTCTCCCGTTGACTCCGCTTGCGCTTCTCGTTCTGGTGGAGTACTGGAGTCAACAGGAGAGAGCTCAGCGGTCGATTTATCATGTCTATATTAAACGTGATAAATCGACCCCCGCTGGATCGATCGGCAGGTAGCATAGAGAAGCCCTAAGTTGTTTCACACAGATTGCTATGGGGATTTGTATTAACATCTACAGCTCTTCTGCTCTCAATCATTGCCGGGGCAAAAAGCCTACTGTATTCAGCTGAGTTTAAACTTTATTCTTAGTGCTAGGACAAATCTGAGGAAGACAATTTAAGAATAATTCAAATTCTGAGCAGCACTTTTAGTGCGATTGCTTTTCTTAGTGCCTCTGGTGGAACAGTATAGTGTCAATGCCTGGAAAGAAAAAAACCACCAATAGGATAGGAACCTTGTAAAACTGATCAACAAATTGGATGGACTTTATTTCTTCCATTAGCTTCTACCTGAAAATTCACTACGTATGGTATAAAGTGTTGATCCTAAAGTTTTCTAATTGGGTAAGAATTCAATAATGCGATTATTGAAGTAGGGAGTCTTCCAAGAAACATAATATTGAAACTGGTAAGAGACAACGTACTGCTACTCAAACTGAGTACTTTGGTCACATGTAGAACATTCCCTGACTTAAATGTCTGAAATGGTGATGAAATTGGCAGTATTCGTGATTTTTAATAAAATGAAGCCATTCTCCACTGCAAAGCTCCAAGACTTCTCTAGCAAGACTGAAGGAAATGAGAACTATACACACAGCCAGGAGAGTAAAATGCAGATCAAAAGAGTCACCATCTGCACAAATTTATTTGAAAAATTATACATTAATATAAATTTGAAATGTGTATTCACATTCCTAAAGAGGTCGTTCTTCCAACCACGTTTAGACCAATGTACTAACATAGCAGTGTCTTAAGCCCTTAAAGATATAAATTTGAAACAAAACATTTGGGTAAAGAAACACTCTCTAGTGGAGTACATCACACATCTCCTCCTCCACTATATGGTTCCCAAAATATTTCATCGTGCAGACTGCCACCAAAAGGCTCTAGGGCATGGGAGGCACACAGACCACAATATAAACCATCAGTCTAGAACCGCTGAAATACACAAATGTTGTTACATTGATTCGAAGGGAGTGGTGTTGGCACTGATCCAGCAAGCTGCTTTAGGGTGTGCCTAAGGGCTGGTCCACACTACCCGCCTAATTCGGCGGGTAGAGATCGATCTTCTGGGATCGATTTATCGCGTCTCATCTGGACGCGATAGATCGATCCCAGAAGCGCTCCCCCGTCGACTGCGGAACTCCTGCTCGCCGAGAGGAGGAAGCGCTGTCGACGGGGGAGCCTGCCTGCGCCGCGTGGACCCGAAGTAAGTACTTTTAGTTCGATATAGGAAACGTCGACTTCAGCTACGCTATTCTCGTAGCTGAAGTTGCGTTTCCTATATCGATCCCCCGCCCCAGTGTGGACCAGCCCTTACATTCACACTAATGGGACTACTCACATGATTCAAATTAAGCAATGTACTTCTGTACCTTGCTGATCAGGGCCTTACATAGAGAAAATGGTTTTATGGTTAAGAGACTGGACTAGAACTCAGGTCTGTAGCAGACCTGGGAATTGAACCTAGATTTCCTATGTGACCATGGGCAAGGTACTTAATCTCTGTGCTTCCATTCCCCGAAAATATGGAAAGCAATACCTCCCCTTTCTCAGACCTTGGCCTATTTTAGATTGTAAGTTCTGTGGGACTGCATCTTACTGTTTTTGTTTTCAATAGCACCCAGCATAATAGGACCGCTATCTTGGTTATGACTTTTACCATAATGCAAATGATTAATAAGAGGAATAGAACCCCAGAGTTTGTGCTACTTGTACTAAGGCTAAGGTTCCTTGAATCCACACCGATCAGGCCAGTTTCTATGGGTGTCACTTCCTTCAGGGATATCAATGACGAAGGCTTGTGTAACATACTTAGAAACTAAAGTTTGGAGGAACAGCTAGTACTGCTCTTTACGCTGAATTATTTACCATCTCCTTCACAACATGGTCCAAGGTCTTAAAAACACATATCTGGTGAGGCAAATGCAGTTATTTCTCTCAGATCTATGCCTTTTTGGTTTCTAGATTGCTTCAATGAATTGTAAGCTTAGAGAGAGAAGCTTGGTTGAGCTTATTAATTCTCACTCACTGTTGAGTTTCCATGTATTACAAGAAATATTTTGAACTGAATTAGTTAAAGAAAGCTTTGCAAAATATAGTAATTAAAATATACCAGGAAAAACGCAGAACATTTTTTACCTGCTAGCCAAGGGAAGAAAAGCTTGATTTCAGAATCAGACCTGGCAGTGACTTGGGTGGAAGCGCACAGTGTGTTAGTCAAGAGCCAACAAACATTTTTAGAAAATGAGACACCGATCTCTAGGGCAAAATTAATGCTGTTACAAAAGCACTTCTCAGCTGCTCGATGCACATCTCTTGAGGTGCCCAGGACTGCTATTATCACAACACACATCTTGGACTCCGATTACAAGGAGGTTTGATATATAAAGTAACTATAGACCCAATCCTGCCAGCTCATACCAGCAGGCAGTCCCCTGAGCTGAAAGTTCTCCAGTGACCATGCAGGATTGAGGCCTATATCTTTATATTAAGCATCTTCTTAATATAGCAAAATATAGTTCCTTCAGTGATTGTCCTACCAGTGAACCAGACAAATAATTACAAGCTTCTGCACTTTAGAATGAAGAAGGACATTGTGTGTGTTATGATCAAGAACACTCGTAACATTTTTGCAATTGACAGTTTTGTATTATATTTGAGAAGGAAGCTGTTAAGAACCTGTTTCTAGTGCTAATAAATATGTCATTTGGTGTATTTTAATATCTCAAATACAGATTATTTCTAAAAGTACCTTTTGAATACATTTTAAGACAAAAATACTTAAGTACAAACTTTTAAAAATATTTAAACTTATGATACTGTTGCACTTTGCAGAAAATTATATACTGAATGGGTAAAATAGAACAGAGTATTGCAGGAGACATTTAATATGAAACCTTTGGAATTTCCACTGAATACAGATTTACAATCAGTAAGTGCTATGATTAATCAGAACATGGAGTTTAAGTTATAAGACAACAGGAAGTACACTACTGGATGAAAAGAATACACCTTGAGTAGTGTTTAATGTAGAAAGCGAAAGGCTACGTGAATCCCCACCTGAGAAGTACATCCTGTCCTGTAATCTCTTATTGCTATTACAAAATGGAGTTTTCATGGCAAGACCATCCTGAGCCAAGTAAGCACGACTACTGACAGCCCATCAAGCTCCATCTGCACCAAGAGTTCTAAAGCCAGTTCATGATACAAAATATACCTAGATTTAAAAATGTAAATTCAGGAATATTTACTGCATTTAACAACTATAACTATCCTTTAGCTAGCATAATTATCAATGCTTAGGGCAAGGTCACTAGAGACTGAGGAAGAGGTATAAAGGAGGAAATTCTTGTTTTCAGAGCATGGATCACAAAACTTAATGTGCAAAATATTGGGGATTCTGCATTTGCACCTTGGGTCAAAGCTAAGTTGCGTACACAATGATGAACTATATTAGCTCACTGTAATTTTAAAAAGCAAGCTTAGGGTCTGAATTAAAGCACACGTTAAGTACGTGCCTAACTGCTGCATGGGAACGGGACCATAAGCATTAAATTTATATAAAATAAAGTCAAATAGATAATACGGGGTATTATCTACACAAATCCTTAGTGAAATAGCAACCTGAATACAGGAAAGGAAAAATTAGTAGGTAGATTGAATGGATTGGGGTATCCAGGTTTGTGATTCAAATCCAGCCCAGGTCAGTAGCGACTAAGAGTTGATACCATCTGATGACTGCTTGGTGGTCTGTAGGAAGTGAGTTGGTCAAGACAGCAGAATTCAGAGAAGACAGGTTTCCTCTCCACACACTAAAAAAAGCTCACCACAACTGACCTCCTCCTTAGCAGTCTCAGCAGAGACCAAAAGATAGAATTGACACGGAGACCGAACTATCTTCCCACCTATATAAGTAGTACCTCGCAGAACTGGGCTGAGGGCATTGCAAGGGACTTAGTAGGGGACAGGGGGAGGGCTGAACCACTGCCACCTGTGCTGTTGTGTTTATCAAATGATAGGAGCTCATCTCTAAGGCGGTCTGTCAATCTGGTATCTTGCACCACTATTAATTTCATTTAAAGTATGAAAAGTGATCAGCAGACATTGGCTTTCCACTTTTGGATTTTAACAAGAGTGCATGCTCACAGCTCAAGGGGAAGGGACAACGTATGTCCAGCAGTAATGTAGAAAGTCAGTATCTCAGGCATGTGGTAATTCTCACCAGAACTTTTATCGTTTACTGAGAGTCCTTTTGTTCTTCTGATGAATCTGGCCAAGCCTTTACAGTAGAAACAGTGACAATTTCAGACATTAAGTCAAGTTCCAGCAAGTCAGATTTTAAAAACACATTTCTACCTCAAGATAAGACACTAAACGTGATGTTCTCGTTGAACTACACTGTTTACATTCTATAGCAGTAAATGGTAGAGCTTACTGAATGGTAACCCATTCTACTAAGTCATGAAAGACAAAAGAGATAAAAATGATATATTTTTACACTTGTGTTTAACATGAACAGAGAAATTGAAGCATTTACCCAAATTTTAATGCATAAATCAACTCTAATTTTTAATTTGATTCAGACTTAAATAATAAATAGTGGGAGAAGTATAATGCAAGACTTACTGAGTAAAAGTGAATGTTTAATTATCTCATGAGATCTACTTAAAAAACAGGAGTAATGTTCACAACCATAAATCCAAACCCTTCACACTTTTTTCTTAACACAGCAGTGAACTGTAAAACTGCATTTACTGGGAAACCATTCAATTATTTTAAATATTAACTCAAGTGTTTCCTCCTTGGCCATTTCAATTTTTAGCACCAAAATTAGCCCCTAAAGAGGTACGGGTACAGCTCTGATGTTGTAAATGAATAGTTTACATATAATACTTAATATATTATACACACACACACTGTACATTCTCACATCCACACAAACAGGAGGCATATTTAAATGTATATATTGTGTGTTTCAGTTTGTTGTCAAAGACTTAGAGCAATGGAAATAAAGCAGAAGGGGTAATATTTTACATAGTAGGCAACTTTAATGCTGTAGTGCACTTATAAAAAAAGTCCAACTCTCCCTCCCAGCTCAGCAGCTTGTTTCAATTTTTTTTTAATATCATGATTCAGAAGATGTAGAAGTTATTGCCTAAATATTATTCTATACATTTCCATCGGTGTTCTCAAAAACACTCGAAATTGCTACTTAATTTACAACTTAATTACTTTTTCTTACAGCTTTAATTCATTGGCAATTTTGGAAGCAATGTTTTTAAAAGCTATGGATGTTCCCGATATCCGCTTAAAGCGGACTCCATTCAGTGACAGTCTTGGCAGTTTACACACCTCCATCTCCCACTGTACAAGATTTTCCGCATGTCCATCGCCATGGACACAGAAAAGCAAGAAACGCTCTCTTTGTTCATAGTCACAATTATTGGCATCCAGGACTTTACGAATTTCCCTCATCATATCATTAGGATCCATGGAACTGGTAGTTTTCATGCTCCAAGTAAACCTCAGCGAACGGGGCTTGGCTTCCTTGTTTTCATCCTTCTGATCCACAGCTACATTGCGACTGAAAGAAAACATTTTATTATTTAATAGGACAACCTCTTAAATCTTGTGTTGATGAAGCAACTGCCCTGTTCAGTGTGCATTTTTTGTATTACAGAAGTGCCTAGAGGGGCCCCAACTTGGAGCAGGACCCTTTTGTACTAGGCATTGCATATTATATACACACAGTAAGACTGTTCCCACCCCAAAAGCATACAATCTAATTAAGCCAAGACACAACTAGTGTGAACAACAACTGGAAGGAATGGGGACAGGAGGATGAAAAACTTTATTACTACCATGCTGAAGGTAAGTTTTCACTCACCTGTAATTCAATTAAGGTTACAGCCTACATGGATCAATAATCCAGGGCATATGGCACCAGAAAGCTCTAGAAATTTCTGGAACCCTCATTAAGATAGCAGCTCTAAGTCACAACTTAAAGACTTAGGCCACAGCTGCCTCCAATATGAGTTGATATTTACTGATACAATGCACTGAAAAGCCCTGGCAGAAGGATCCTTTGGGTTCCCTTACATTTTCTCCACTACTACAGTCCTCAGGCACTGCATTGCAGCAACCCTCTTGAGTCTATATACACCAGTGTGGGGAAGGAGCCAGGTGAAGGATATTCCTCACCCTGCTGGGACTGAATGTTCTGCCTTCCACCGCCACCAATTTAAAATTTCTCAGGGTCACTACTGGAGTTTCATAACGGCCTTCCTAGCTTCATAAACATTTGAGATTTGAAGCAACCAAAGACCTTTGCCTTTCAGCTCAGGTACTGGTGGGTCTACGCAATATCCTCAAACATATCATACACCAAGGAAAGTATCTTTATCAATACTATTGCTTCACCTATGACAATCATCAGAGATGTATAACTTGCAATGATGAACAGTCTAACTTCTGAAGTTACTGGAGTGTCTTTTTCAGAATAAAATACAGAAAGTTAACATACCAAACTAACGTTAACAAAAATAATCTCCTTGTCACTACAACAGAAGGTACAATGAGAAAGTGTGATGACTATCAAAATTGTAAGAATTAAAGCACATAGTAATAACAACGTTCTTCTCTTGTTTTGGTAGTGGTGGAAATAGATGGATAAGAAGACGAGTTCCAGAAATTTGTAGAAAATTAGCTCACTATTGTATTTCAGCTATGAATTAGTGGCCACATGGCTAAAAAGAGTTGGAATCTGTGTACTGAAACCTTCACAAAAAGTATTTGTTAACATGCAGATATGTGCATAAAAGTGTTTTCTGCATCAGATACCTCTTTAAAGATTATTTTTGCTCTCATGGTACACCATACAGTTTAAAATCAGTGGTATGTTAAGATTCAGAATTCAATTTAGAACATAAGAACAGCCATACTGGGTCAGACCAAAGGTCCAACTAGCCTAGTATCATGTCTTCCAACAGTGGACAATGCCAGGTGCCCCAGAGTGAATGAAAAGAACAGGTAATCATCAAGTGATCCATCCCGTCGCCCATTCCTAGCTTCTGGCAAACAGAGGCTAGGGACACCATCCTTGCCCATCCTGGCTAATAACCATTGACAGACCTATCCTCCATGAATTTATCTAGGTCTTTTTTGAACCCTGTTATAGTCTCGGCCTTCACAACATCCTTTGGAAAAAGTTCCACAGGTTGGCTGTGCATTGTGTGAAGAAATACTTCCTTCTGTTTGTTTCAAACCTGCGGCCTATTAATTTCATTTGGTGACCCCTAGTTCTTGTGTTATGAGAAGGAGTAAATAATACTTCCTTATGTACGTTCTCCACACCAGTCATGATTTTATAGACCTCTATCATATCCCCTCTTAGTCAACTCTTTTCCAAGCTGAAAAGTCCAAATCTTATTAATCAACCCTCATATGGAAGCCCTTTTCTGAACTTTTTCCAATTCCAAAATATATTTTTTGCATGCATATGTGGTCGCCCCATCTCAAAAAAGACATATTGGAATTGGAAAAGATCTCTTTCTTGAGTGGTAACAGTTAATTTAGACCTCATCATTTCATATGTATAGTTGGGATTATGTTTTCCAATGTGCATTACTTTGCATTTATCAACATTGAATTTCATCTGCCATTTTATTGCCCAGTCACCCAGTTTTGTGAGATCCCTTTGTAGCTCTTTGCAGTCTGCTTTGGACTTAACTATCTTGAGTAGTTTTGTATCATCGCCAAATTTTGTCACCTCACTGTTTACTCCTTTTTCCAGATCATTTATGAACAAGTTAAAATAGTACTGGTCACAGTACAGACCCCTGAGGGACAAAACTATTTACCTCTCTCCATTCTGAAATTTGACCATTTATTCCTATCTGTTGTTTCTTATCTTTTGACTAGTTACCGATCCATGAGAGGACCTTCCGTCTTATCCCATGACAGCTTACTTTGCTTAAGAGCCTTTGGTGAGGGACCTTGTCAAAGGCTATCTGAAAATCTAAGTACTTTATATCCATTGGATCTCCTTGTCCACATGTTTGTTGACCCTCTCATAAAATTCTAGTAGATTGGTGAGGCATAATTTCCCTTTACAAAAACCATGATGACTCTTTCCTCAACAAATTATGTTCATCTATGTGTCTGACACTTCTGTTCTTTACTATAGTTTCAACCAGTTTGCCTGGTACTGAAGTCAGGCCTGTAATTGCTGGGATCACCTCTGGAGCCCTTTTTAAAAATTGGTGTCAGATTAGCTATCCTCCAGTCATTTGGTAAAGAAGCTGATTTAAATGATAGGTTACAAACCACAGTTAACAGTTCTGCAATTTCACATTTGAGTTCCTTCAGAACTCTTGGGTGAATACCATTTGGTCCTGGTGACTTATTACTGTTTAATTTATCAATTTGTTTCAAAACCTCCTCTAATGACACCTCATAAGGTCAGTTCCTTAGATTTGTCACCTAAAAAGAATGGCTTAGGTGTGCGAATCTCACTCACATCCTCAGTCACAAAGACAAGTACTAATAACAAGTCAAGTCCTTTTTATGGGCTTTTTAAAAAATAATTTCTAGTTACATGAAACAAACTTCTGTACCATCGTGTTGGCAGAACATTGTGAAAGTATTGCATAAAAATAAAAACTTGATTAGAAAGTTAAACAAATTCAGCATGAAGATCACCTATTTAATAATTCTGTGTTATCATAGAGGAGACTTGCTTTCACATGAGCAGCCTCAAGCTGATTGGTAGAGTCAGAGATTATGCTCATAACCTTGAGAAGGGTTAAAAAAACCTCTCACACTTTAGTACCCTCCAATATTGGATTATAGAGCAGTTCTGCAGTCTCACTGGGGGCTGCCTGCCTGCCCAGCTGCTAAGATGCAGAAATATATATAGGGAAAAGGCAACATGAAAGATGGAAGAATTTAGAACCAAGTCACTCAATGCTTTAATCACTGTTTTGCAGACAGGAGGGTTTCTTGGTTTACAGTTTCGTGGAGCTAAAGGAAACAAAACCTGCTGCTTAGAACCTGAGCCACATAAACAGGGGGAGAAAGGTTCAAACTCACCTAAGTAACATTTAAACAAAAATCATTACCCTCACCTTGAGCCCTCATATCTCCCGTTCCTCTCATATTCAGTCGGGAGCCTCATTGAAAAGAATGCAGAAACAAAAGGAGGTGGGAAAGAGAAGACAAATCTTATACTAGCATACATAATATCTGAATAGAGGCTAAATGCAATATCTCAATTATACCGTAATTAAAATATATTGTGTTATGACACTTTAGGCAACAAAGATTCAATGGATTTTCAAGATCACAGCAAACTTAGAATACTACAAATGTCTTGCCCACCAAAACAATATGTATTTATAAGCCACAGTTTCTAAAAAGTAGATACTTTTAGTATTAATTGTAATACTATATTGACACACGTACACATGAAGTTAAAAGGTAAGATTCCAGTGGGGAAGATTGTTGAATTAGAAATATGTAAAAATGTATTAATTCAGTGTAAATAAAGATATACTAATTATTGTTAATATTAAAGTGATAAGCTGTAAAAGAGAGAAAAATTGTATTAAAAACAGCTTTAATATGCACACCCATACCTGTAGATCAAATATAGTGAAACTTGTAGATCAAATGATCTGATTAATTTCTCCCACCCTCCCTTAAACCAGGATATAAATTAAAGTTAGCATAAGAAAAATTTCAAGGTAAATTCAAGATTTCTCAATATGTACAATTCCTCTGAATATGAATTCTTCTGAATTCCTGTACCACGGACTCATCTTCCAGAAGACATATGCGTAAGGGTAAAAGAAATTGAGCAATATAAAGATCACCGGCAGAAAAGTTACTTAACCCTGTTATATATTAATGTTACATTTAATCAACCTTCAAGGCAAACCGAATCAAGGTGGAAAAATCTCCCACAAGCACCTGGCTACTTTCTCCCATGCCTATTTCACCCCAGGCATACACAACATTAACACACCAAACTAATCATAGTAGATTAGGGCAGCTTGGTAAATGGTGTGAGGATGAGAAGGGAGAGTTATAACTGTGGTGCATCATCTGTGGTGTATGGTAGTTGTGGTGATGAGGTATATGCCTGTCTGGGAACATATGTACTGTCATGTAGCTTTTAGTTTCCTTGCTTTTGTGGGTTCAAGTCACGTATGTTGTATACCAATCCTAACTACTTCACAGTGACGTTTTTTGGTCAGAATCACATTTCAATGCGTCTTAACACTGCTGTCTTATTTTAAAATCTTGAGGGGAAAAATCTGGGCTAAATGAAGCTCACATTGAAGCAAGAGTCCTGTTCTTATTGCCAGAATACTATGTCAACACAGAGTGCATAGTACCACAATGACCGTCTGGAATAAGCCTCTCACAATGACTATTCTAAGGGGTTTCTTAACTAAGGGCCCAATGCTTCTTCTATTAAAGACAATGTGTATTTCTCCATTGTATCAATGGAAGCAGGTTCAGGCGCTATAAGAAGGGACGGTTCTATCACCTTTAGCAATATAGGATGGAGACAATCATTTTAAGCTATGCAACATATTTGTCCATATTGATCAGTAAAATAATTTAGTTCTCTTAGTTACTGATTGTGAAGCCTGTCAAAGACAGATTAAAATGCCAATATTTATAATCACTTTGGTAGATATGTCAAGCTGATGTGCTTCTCTAGAATGAATGGATATTAGAGAAATCAGAAATGGAAAAAGCCTAGTAAGTCTGTGGTGTACAAGCCAGGACCTCTGGGCTGCTCTTGATGTCGATCTTTCTGGGGGACGGAACACTAGTGAAAGCATGAGGAATTATGGGAAAGGAGAAAGCTATAAAAGCTGAACACATCCAGAGGTTTCAACAGTAGACATGCAAAGAATCTTGTGGAAGGCTCATTCCGGAAGGCACAGCAAACTCCTCTCTGTAAGTCTGAAGTCACTTCCTGACTCAGATGACAAAATGTCAAGTGCTGTACTCAAAAATACTCTCTGAAGGGCACTAGTGGCATCTGTTCCTGGGAAGTAGGAGAGAACATTTTGGCTTACAGTTGCAAGCATTTATAGATCACATCAGACTCACTTTCTCAGTTGACAAAAAAGGCTCAAGAAATAGGAGTATGACCTGTCATCCCTATAGTGAATGATTCAAGAAATCTCAAGATTTCTTTGCTCAAAAGTTCAGACTTTCAAAGGAACAAAAATAGTTTGTTCTGGTTTCAGATCGATTTTCAGCTGATCCTAGCAGCTGCGGCTGAAGTTCAGTTAAAACTGACCAACTTCTAAATACTCAATCTACATTTAGAGAAATCAAAGGTATTCACTGAACACCTGCGGCAAGATACATCTTGAGTAAGTACTCTTATTTGTAAGCCTCTTTTGGAAGTACTTATAATTGTGAATAGGCAAAAAAATTAAAATCTGAACCAATAAATATACCAGGTCACCTAACACTCAAAACTGCATTCCATGATGTGTGACCTCCAATATAAAACCTGGCATGAAGTTTCAGAGAAGCAGTGTCAGTCTTCCCATTGATATTCCTTCCCCCTTGTACCTCAAAGCATGGTTATGCTCTATAAAGCACCATGCAAACGTACAGAATTCTATAAATAAAACCTATACCAGTGCACTTCTGATTAAAACCGTACTGTATATGTAATTTATAATACTGTATATGCTTACAAGTCAGATACAGCCTTTAGGCTTCCAAGTTGCCAATGTGGTCTGCAGTACTGAAAGGAACACAAACTCCTGGTTTGTAACAGAAGACTATTGAGCAGATAATGTGTTAAAGAAAGGAGCTGACTAATGAGCTAATTAGTTTTGTGATAGAGTAATTTTATATTTTATTTTTCTGTTTTAAGCCCACAGCTGTAGTACAGTGCCTATGGCACTTCATTTACTTTTGTTAAATGGTATGTGAAAAGTAGTAAATAGCATAAGTGATATGTTGACCTAGTATTGTGCTTCTGTATATCTATCATGAATTATGTTTTGCGCATTGCAAGTGTTCTCTAGGTATACTCTGTTAAAAATCCAATGAAACATTAAAAAATAAAGCTGTCTAAAGAGTATTTCACAGCTTGATTAAAAGCTATAAATTACTGTGGGAGAGTGGAAATGGATGGAGTCTTCTAAAATAAGATTTAATTAATTTATACATAAAAGAAAACAACCTGCTTTTTCAAGGAAAGTTACCTTTAATTAAAGAAAAGATTCTACAACAAAAAAAGCTATCAAAATATCAACACAATTTTGCTCTCCAAGTATCAAATTAGCCTTCCACAACATAAAGGAATCCCTGCAGATTTGCAAGGACACTGCATGGTATCTTGTTAATGTTAGCTGAGGTATGAGAGATATAAAACCTATCAGAATGCAGTGCACTAACAACATTCTAATTTTTAAAAAACAAATGAAATGTGTAGCACTCAGAATTTGCCGAGCTCTCTGAAATGAAGTTGTAATATTGTCCTTGTGGCAACTATAATAAATTCCAATGTTAAAATAAAATGAATTTCTGTAGACGAGATTCATGACAGGTAAAGAAGAATTTGACTAAAAAAATAAATCAGTATCTATGCTATAGGCAGCAATGTATTTCACTTCACTGCCTGCATACAAGAACGAGAGAGACAGGCACACTGGAAGTCACATGCACATACACGTCTACTAATAAAAAGGAAAATTCAGAGGTGCATTGTTGTGCAAGTCTCTTTTTAAACAAGAATACCCTGAAAAAGTTACTATCAGAACACCTGAAACACTGCTGCAATTAACAAATGTCAAATGTCTGACCCAAAAGTAAAAAGATACAATCTTTATATTACAGTGCCATATTTCTATTCAAAGGTAACTCTCTAGAATGTGAGTTATAAAATGTAATTGAACTTCCTGACTAACAGATGCATCTCACTTACTGCCTCAATGCAGTAGAGGCTTACAGTTAAGTTATAATGAGTGTCCAGTTGTGGAAATAATAGCTTATTTGCTCAATTAACCTTCTAATGTTTTACTGTAGCCATAGCCATAACTTTGGAAGAGGCAAAGCCTCTCTTTCAATCTCAGATCCCTGTGCAATTCACAGAACTCACACTGACTTCTGCAACTGTGCAGAATTTGGTGGCTCAGGCTAAATGCCGAGTTAAGAAATTCACCTTTATTCATTGTCAAGTGTACAAGATTGCTGGCACTCAATTTCTTCTCTGATCTACCCTAGCAACAAATAAAACTACCATAGCCCATGTATATTCCTCCTCCCAATTTATACTCCTGTAAACCGACAATGAATGTCGATGGCAACTAATCCAATAAAAGAATTCTAGAATATGTTCACATTTGGGAATGCCCCAAACATAGCACTAAGAGGGAGTGTAACTTAATACTATGATTTGTTTTGAAACAAAGAAACCATTCCAAGTCTAGTATGCAAGGTATTTTTCACAGCCTGACTTTCTTGAATGAATGAACTTCAGCAGCTAATTTGGAGTTGAATTACATACAATTCCTAATGGAATTAACTACATTTATATCCTAACAATTTTAGGTCACAGCTTGCCTAAAGAAAGTACGACAAACTTCAAATTGCAAATACCAGTGATGATTTTACCTTTAGAAAGAAAGTACAAATGGATGCCCATTTTTAAAGTAAAGTATGTTGGGCTGAAATGATTTATTTTTTTTGGCCACTTCTGAATCAAAACTTCTTCTCTCAACAGTTGAGCATGGTATCATCATTCCAGAGAAACTCGGCAACACTTAAAAGGCTACTGTAGGATATTACTAGAAAATTTAGCTCAATCAAAAAGCTGTTTCAAAGTTTTAGAAGTCTTCACTGACCAAAGAAATGCAAGTAGCTCTAGCAATATTTCTTTCAGCGTGACTTCCTGCACCTTTTAGTTTCTCATTGTGAAATTTCATTTCTTTCAGTATAAAACTCTAAATTCAGTTATTGGAACCCACAGTCTTTCAAGCTTCCCTTATTTTTTATTCTATTCTCTGAAGTCAATATGGATGTAAGCAATTTCCAAGTCATACTTTTTATTTCCATCATGCTTCATTTTTTAGAATATTTTGGTAGCTTTTTTCCTGTTGGTCTTTTTCTTCCATGTT
This sequence comes from Terrapene triunguis, assembly GCF_002925995.2. Taxonomy (NCBI): domain Eukaryota; kingdom Metazoa; phylum Chordata; order Testudines; family Emydidae; genus Terrapene; species Terrapene triunguis. Next base: position 1,659,016 of record NW_020664540.1, on the reverse strand, counting down.
TTGGCTTATGGATGATAGGGCTTTCCAAAGAATTAGGAGAAGAATGCTGAAGCAATACAGCTTTGAGAATAGGGTGCCCGACTCTTTTTTCACCTACTTCAACAGAATTACTTGTAATTTATGCCAGTATTAAAGCAAGAACAATCAATTCCGCCTGCTTTCTTAAAACCTTTCTATGTAGGATAGTTTTTCCAAGACTGGTTCCTTTTGTCAATGCACTTGCATAACTTTTATTCTTTTGTTTATTCTATAAATTGTAATTAAGTGCTTCAATTTATGTCTCTGTTGGACAGTATAAAAGGAAGTAATTTGGCTTTGGGTACTCTACAAAATGCTTCTTATTTGAAGATTTTCAATGTACATCCTTCATCCCTCATGCAAATTTCCAATCTCTCAAGTGATTTGTATTTTTAAGTCAAATTTGGTGAACGTTTAAATTTGTTATGACCAGAAGCAAATTATTCATACACTATTTTGATAAGAATTTTCCTAATGAAGAAAATTAGAGGATAAAGTATGTAGAGCATCACTTACCTTTACACATTTGTGCCCTTATGTTTTGTCTACATTTTTCAGTGTTACCAAACACGTCATTCTTCAAACATAAGCATGCTAAGTGTATTAGTATAAAGAACAGAATTATTTTTGGTACTATCGACTCTATCAAAGAAAGAAGAGTGCACAAGGCATGCTTTGCATCTTGTTATACAGGTGCCACAGATGCTTAAGTATCATCATTAGTCAATGGATTTCCTTCTATATTTTCCTTTCAAGGAAGAAAGTATTTAGTTCTCAGCAGAAAGTTTAGTTTTTAGAAAACCAAGGCTAGAAAGCCAAATTTTATGTTAATTGCAGGAGCCACTTTTTTAAATATAAATAAATCCTACCTTTTGATAAACCTGAATGACATGTTTCTAAAAGAAATTAAGCCAAAACAATAATTAACAAAAAAAGTTTGTACAAATTAAATTGAAAATTCATTCAAAAAGTGAAACATGCAATAACAATGAGATTTCATATTTAAATGCACCTGGAAATAATAAGTTTCAAATTTATTCTGAGATTAGAAGAATGATTTCAGGGCTGAGAAAGCGTCATCTTAATTTTGTTTTCAACTTTGTTTTACTTCTGAGAGCATTCCAACATTTCTTCTGAAAAGAGTCATCACTAAATATTATGAATTCAAATGTATACCAGTTTAAAAATATTCTTAAACTGTAGCATTGTTTGCACTTACAAAGGGATTGAATTTTTGTCTATTGTCCTATGTATTTCAGACAGGAAAAAAAATCTCAACTTTGGTAGTTGAATAGCCCCAAAATTAACTCATTTCTTCAAAACATCAATTTAGTCATTTGGTGCCAAGAACTGTGTGACGGGTTGGGACTGCCACCTGATGTGTTGAGACTACCTCTGAGCCCATTTTCCCTGGCAGCTTGGGACTTAAGAACCCTACCTTGTTGAGCCAGACACGCCAGTCTGCTCCAACACAGACCCTGGGTCTGAACCACGTACCCCAAAAGCTGCAGCCTTAACTGAAGATGGCTTAGAAAGTGCTCCTGTCTCTAGCACCCAGATACCCAGTTCCCAATGGGATCCAAACGCCAAATAAATCTGTTTTACTCTGTACAAAGCTTATACAGGGTAAACTCAAATTGTCCGCCCTCTATAACGCTGATAAAGAGATGTGCACAGCTGTTTGCTCCCCCAGGAATTACTTACTTACTTCTGGGTCAATTAATAAGCAAAAAGTGATTTTATTAAGTATAAAAAGTAGGATTTAAGTCGTTCCAAGTAATGACAGACAGAACAAAGTAAATTACCAAGCAAAATAAAACAAAAACACGCAAATCTAAGCCTAATACAGTAGGAAACTAAATGCAGGTAAATCTCACCCTCAGAGATGTCCCAATAAGCTTCTTTCATAGACTAGACTCCTTCCTGCATTCTGTTAGCGATACTACACCCCAACATGTTTCCAGGGACCAGGAACCCACAACTTTGCTAAAACACCTATGAATCACATCATAAGGCTTAAAGGTACTGGAAGGGGGTGTGACCACAGACAAACATGGATTTTACATGTACTGCCTCCACCATGGACAGTGTCCAAGTCTCTGGCAGTAAGTTCAGGAAGAGGGTGTGACGTTGCACCCCATAATGCTTTAAAGAAATATGCTTATGAGTGTAAATATGACATAACGAATATGTTTTACGCTAGATATGCCATGTAACGTATCTTTGCAAAGGTTATTATTCACTGAATACATTCATTCTATATGTTTGCATGCATCATTTTTATATCTGAAGTTATGAGCGTTGGCTCTATGCTTGTATTTAAAGTGTTTGCTGTAGGAAGCACATAAGGCAGATTTGGTCAACATAGTGTGAGGGGTTAGTCAAGTAATTGGGAGTACTTAACTAGCAATGGACTTTGGGAGATGCCAATCCACATCTAGGCTTTCCTGGGAATGTTCAAACTAACATGTAAACTATGGCGTCAGCCTGCAAAAAGCTGAATCATTCATAGACATATGACTTGCCCAGGTGGCTACAGACTCCATCTTGTTTCTGTGATTTTGCACAGGAGAACAAAGGGGTTTCCGCCCACAAGAGAGAGAATATAAAAGGCCCTGGAAACCCCTCCATTTTGTCTTCAGCTGGCTCAAAAGATAGCCTCTCCACTCCAAAGAGATGCCTGAAAGAAACTGGAACAAAGGACAGTAACTACGGGGTGTGAGAGTGATTGCTGGACCCAGAGTAGGAAGCAGTCTAGTCTGTAAAAAAAGCTTATTGGAACATCTCTGAGGGTGAGATTTACCTGCATTTAGTTTCCTACTGTATTAGGCTTAAACTTGCGTGTTTTTGTTTTATTTTTCTTGGTAATTTACTTTGTTCTGTCTGTCATTACTTGGAACCACTTAAATCCTACTTTTTATACTTAATAAAAATCACTTTTTGCTTATTAATTAACCCGGATTAAGTAATTAATTCCTGGGGGAGCAAACAGCTGTGCATCTCTCTCTATCAGCGTTATAGAGAGCGGACAATTTATGAGTTTACCCTGTATAAGCTTTATACAGAGTAAAACAAATGTATTTGGCGTTTGGATCCCATTGGGAACTGGGAATCTGGGTGCTAGAGACAGGAGACTTTCTAAGCCATCTTCAGTTAAGTCTGCAGCTTTTGGGGGCCGTGGTTCAGACCCAGGGTCTGTGCTGGAGCAGACTAGCGTGTCTGGCTCAACAAGGCAGGGTTCTGAAGTCCGAAGCTGCCAGGGAAAATGGGCTCAGAGGTAGTCTCAGCACATCAGGTGGCAGTCCCAAGGGGGTCTCTGTGACCCAACCCATCACAAACTGCCTTAATGATGCATTTATATTTAGTGGCAAATGCTGGGAAATTGCCCACTCCGGAATATAATTAATTTATTGTCACAAAAGTTTATCTATAGAAAAAATGAAGCAGGATATGAAAAGATTATGATTCAAAGGATGTTTTTCTGCAAAGGTGAGAAAGAAGAAACTTAAAGTGCTGAGTCCTTAGGGACGGGGTGCCTTCCTATGAGTTTGTACAGCACCAAGCATGATGGGGGCCTGATTCTGAACAGGGCTTCTGGATGCATACTTAATACGTTACCTGTAACAAGAAATTGAGATTTTATATTTCCTTTGTGCAGTTTATTAAATAATCCCCAGATAGTGGAATTATTTACTGGGGTCTGGTCAAAAGCTATTGTGCTGCAAATTAAAAACCAGAGTTCAAGCTTTTACAAGCTTAATTATCTTCTAAATAATTGAGAATGCTTTCTAATAGGTTCCAGTAGCAGAGCTCAAAGCTTACAAATTCATAGTACATGAATACATCCACATTTTGAATGGTAGATGGAAACATTAAGGAAGAGCATTATAAAACTAGCAATAGTGCAGACAGAAGATGCTCCAAAAGGAGCTAATGTTTGAATAAGAAAAGCTTTGTTCTAAGCCAACATTTATAGGTAAAAGTTACTGAGATAAAAATAGACATCTTAATTATAAAAAAATCCCCACACATCTCCCCTCTTTAACCTGGCAATTTGTCAAAATGGTGTACAGCAGAGAGGGGAGAACTTGGAGCAGGGCAAAAGCTTACCAAATACAGGACTGAGAGGCCTTGGATTTGTCACAGACAACTTCTACATTTTAAAGCAAAAATTCCCCATACTGGAATCACTAGTTAGATATGAGGAAACATTAGGTTGACTTAGCCTACATAGTTTTGAAGGAAGGATACTATGAAGACTGTGAGAGATAGTGTGTACAAGGTTATAAAAAGGAAAGTAAGTGAATGGGTTAATGTTTGTGGGGTATACGCCTAATACAAAACAAGTAGTCAAAGACTGAAGTGGAATAGTCTATAAATAATTTAGCAAGATTAAGCTACTAAAGGAACAACAGAGGTAGGGAGAGAATCAGAAGGTGTGTGGATAGTACCCAAAGCCTCACTCCTGCAAAAACTTATACGCAAGCTTGAAGATGAACACGCAAATGTCATGCGGTGCGGTGCTCTAACGTGCATGAACTATAGGTCATCGGCTCAGATACCAAAAAGAGGAAAATAAAAATTCAGAAATGTTTAAAATGTATATGAAAAACATTATTTTTAAATTTTAGTTCCTGTGGGAGCTGAAGAAACTTAAGTTACCAATGGCAAATTTAGAACGTCATAACTTCGTGCTGAAGTAAAAACCCTCAAAACAGGAGCAAGCCTCCGCTTAGGCTAAGCTCCTTGGGTAGGCTATAACTTTTAAGACGGTGTCAGGTCTATGCCTAAACTAAGCGCCACACAAATAAATCTTTCAAGAGTTGAGCAGGCTTCTGTCTAAGATGAGCTTTTAGGCTAGGCTGACTCTTTCAAAAATTAGGGAAGCTTTATACAGGGTGACCAGGTGTCCGGTTTTTGATCGGCACACCTGGTCAAAAAGAGACTCTGATGGCTCTGGTCAGCCCCGCCGACCGGGCCGTTAAAAGTTCGGTTGACGGTGCTGCGGCGCTAAGACAGGCTAGTTCCTACCTGTCCTGACTGGCACTGTGCTGTGCCCCGGAAGCAGCCAGCAGGTTCGGCTCCTAGGCGAGGGGGCCACAGGGCTCCGTGCTCTGCCCCCGCCACGAGCACCGGCTCCGCAGTCCCATTGACTGGGAACCAGCCAACGGGAGCTGGAGGGGCACGGTGCCTGAGGGCGAGACTGGTGCATGGAGCCTCCTGGCCCCCTGTCTAGGAGCCGGACCTGCTGGCTGCTTCTGGGGCACTGCTTCTGGAGCCTGCCTTAGCCCCCCCGCTGGGCCTCTGACTGGGAGCCACCAGACATAAGCCACACCCCAACCCCAAGTCCCAATCTCTTGCCCCAGCCCTGAGCCCACCCTGAACCCCTCATCCCTTGCCTGACCCCAGAGCCCACACCCCTAGCCGGAACCGTCACCCCCTCCTGCAACCCAACTCCCTGCCCCAGCCTGGAGCCCCCTTCTACACCCTGAACCTCTCATTTCTGGCCCCTTCCCGGAGTCCTCCCGCCCTCCAATCCCCTGCCTCATCCCAGTGAAAGTGAGTGAGGGTGGGAGAGAGCAAGCCACTGAAGGAGGGGGAATGTAGTGGGCAGGGCCGGGACCTTGGGTGTTTGTTTTTGTGCGACTAGAAAGTTGGCAAGCCTAGCTTTATAGCTCCTTAGCCCACCTGTCATTAAACTCCAGACAGACAGAAGTCAGTCCTAGTGACAGGCCACACCATTGCAATGAACAGTCAAGTTAACACATGTGCGTAAAATCTCTGCAGGATCAGAGCCCACGTATGTTACAGATCAAGGTGAGACACGTTGATTATGTTTCCTAGCAGGAAGTACGATAGGCCAAATTCTGCCAACTTATAACCCATGTAACCCTATAGAAATCAATTTGACTATAATTATAAACTATAAGAACAATGGCTTTCAAAGATCTAAAGAACTCAAAAAAAATTCAAAAACTAATACATCTAGCATTTCAAATTGCAGAAATGGCTAAAACACATTGTTCAAGGAATATGAATAGAACTGAACTGCAGCAAAATGAAGTATTTGGAGAATGGGAAGTACCTAAGTGAAGAAAAATTCTCACTATTACAGCTGTTATTTTAAAACAAGCCTTACCTTCTTGTTAGTTTTGAAGTTAATTTACTAAAAAGATTAGTGGAGCCCCTGCTCCTAGTCTGTGAAAGTGGTGTTGCTTCATGGGATAGACTGGGTGAGGCAGGTGGTCCATTATATGTAGCAGTACGTCGCTCTCTGAGTTGACCATGGAAAGTGCTACGACTGGCAGTTCCTCTTGGGAAACGAATGCGATCAGGTGTAGTTGCACTGCTGATGCTATGAGTTGAAGCAACAGGAGTTCTTTGATCAGGACCAGTGCTACAGAGGGAAACAAAAACATAATACACAGTTTCATATTATCTTTTACAGAAACCCCAAAGCTTTGCAGGAAACAATGCATGCCTACAAATGTGCAACTGTAAATTCTACAATACAGTACACTTAAAGACATCCTTATGCAGGCCATTGTAGAAACGCCCTCCCCCAAAGTTACTATAGCACATTACAGAATCAAGTAATATTTTACAAAAAGTTAGGAATAAAGAAAGTCTAAACACAAATTTGTGCATTTAGAAAAATGTAATATTGAGCAAGCCAGTTGGGAATTAGAGGAAACTGTGCATACAGATTTTCACTGACAAAACTGATGAAAGAAGGAAGGACCAAAAAAAAAAAAAAACAAAAAAAAAAAAACCCACCTTACTTCCAGGTGTGTGTGTGGGGAAAATGGATAATGTATAACTTTGCTTTCTCCTTTCAATGCCTGTGGAGAGCCTTGCTAATTTGTGAACATCTTGTAACAGAACTCTATATACCAGCAATCTACTTGAAAATATTAAAATTCCTAACAGTACAAAAATATTAGAATATAATCCCCCCCGAAAGTGTTCAAGAACAGGGGGATTTTTGAGAATTTTAGTAGTATGAAACAAGTATTAAATGTTCACTATGGTAGGATTATATCACAGACACCACAAAACAATAAATGTAAACAAAACTAAAAATTAGGAAACATCTTGCAGAAAATACAGTCTAGAACAAATCTAAGACTAAAATTCCACAGCACAAAGTTAAAAAGCAGGTAAAACTTAGTTTCACAATTATTTCAGTTTTTCTTACATAAGCTTGAAGTTATCTGCATCATTGTTTATTGGAAGTAACATCATCTTCGTGTGCACAGAGGCTGACATGGACATCGACTTCTGATGTCTCAGCCGAATGCTGGAGGAGGAGGTGGTACAAACTGAGGCAGGGCTAGTTGCATAAGCGAACATTTCGGTCAGGCTGCGAGGGGGTTTGGGTTCAGGCAGAGGCAGAAAGAACAGCATGACGGACCAATGACAAAGTGCAAACTACCGTGTATAGTGAAAAGAAAACACTTCTCACAAACATCTGGCTTTTGTCAAAAAGAATATAAGTGTTACCATCACTTGCAGAGGAGATAGAGCAATTAACTATTTTACACTGACTAAAACATATTTGTTTTTTTTAAACCGTCCTTTTCTGCAATGTGATAATTCAAATGCATTGACAGCATTAGCTTGTGGACACCTGTCTTGACTAGTTAGATGTATAGGAAGCTTGGGCCTTGAAATTCTTAGTGATCTGCACCAAAGTATTATTTGAAATAAAGGTGCAGATTGTATCAGTTATTTTTCCTATGAAAAATGCTTTTTAAAAACATTCTTAACACCGCAGGTCTAATGATTGGGAATGATCTCCTGGGTGAACAGTAATTCCAGTCAAGAACTCTGCTGCTGCTTGAAAGTGTCCAGGTTTTTTTAAAATTTGCTCTTCCAGTGGGATTCTCATTTTAATAAACCTCAACCACTGTAATGGGTTGAGGACTTAATGGACATAACCCAGACTTGAAGGCTTAGGATATCTATGCTAGAGTAGCAAATTAATAGTCTATCTTACTGATGAGTCTACCCTGCTACAAGGACTAGGGGTGTTGGAGTTCTGGAATGGCAGTTCAATTATCTCTGTGCAGGCAAAGGACAAGATTTTTCAAGAATCCTTTTACTTGGGGATCATTGAGCAGAACATCGATTAACATTCATGCTTTGAAGGAAGGTCTATTGAATCTTCTTCAGCCAAAAGGATGGATGGCTGTCATGTGGTGCTTCATAGTTCAAACTAGGCGGTAAAAAATAAGCATTGTTCAGGCTTAGGGAAGTAACTCAGTATCTGGCAACAGGAGTTCCAAACCTGCTGTTCCATGTGATCAAAAGAAAAAGTTACATACGTTCATATATAAGAAACTCCCTTGTGGCTACAGATATTGGGGGCACAAGCTCTGGAGTCTGTGTCATTCAGTTAACTCAGAACCCCAGAAGATCTGCAAGGATGCTGGTTCAGTTAGGCCTGGTCTACACTAACACCCCAATTCGATCTAAGGTACGCAACTTCAGCTACGTGAATAACGTAGCTGAAGTCGACATACCTTAGTTCGAATTTACCGCGGTTCAGACGCGGTCCACACGCGGCAGGCAGGCTCCTCCGTCGACTCCGCGGTACTCCTCTCGCTGAGGTGGAGTACCGCAGTCGACGGCGAGCACTTCCTGGTTCGAATTATCGCGTCCAGACCAGACGCGATAAATCGAACCCGGAAGTTCGATTGCCAGCCGTCGAACTACCGCGGTAGTGTAGACAAGCCCTTAGACTATCAGGTGCCTACTATAGATTTAGAGATTATTTAGCATGCTTTGAAAAAAGTTTCAGAGTCAACATGCATGTCATTTTTAGTGGAGCTTTTTCTTATGTAAATTGGGTAATTTTTAAAAAAGCCTTCACTGAATGGATCTGATATGCTATTTTAGCATTCCTGGTTTTTGTTTTTCCTCAGATGAAGACATCATGTCTATAATCACTGTCTATAATCACTTTTTTTGTTAATGGCTTTATTTGTATTAAGAAGCCCAACCCATTTTGCCTTTCATTAAAATTCCCAACACCAGGGAGTTAAGAAATTGTAGGAGGATGAACAGAGAGCTGCATGAGCAGTCTCAATCTCAATAGCAAGCATCTCAAGTAGATAAACACTTTTTAAGGGATAAATAATCCTGAAACAGATTATCACTAAAGGTTCAAAACTTAATTTGCACAACTTATTACAAAGATAAACTGACTGTTTCCCCTTTCTAGGATTATTTGTTCTAAATTTTATCTATCTTTAAGGGCATTATGAGACTTATAGAAACTGGGTCCCCTACCTCCAAACAGATGCTTAACGTTTGAGCCTTTTCCCTCAGAATCTTCTGTACCCCATCTTTGTCAGAAGTCATCCTCCTGGTGCTGTCATATCCTGCTGCTAGAACTGCTTTCTTGGTCTGTAAGCTTGCTGCACATCTGTCATGGCGATGACTAAGTACTTTGCTCCTAACAACATGGTTTTGCAATTGTTTCTTTTGTGATACACTACTACTTTGTTACAATAAAAATCTTTATAAAAGATGTGAGGTGTTGCAAACAATGTACTCACATGAACCTCATAAGCCACCTCCAGCAGTTTTCCACAGTTGTGACAAACTATGGTACAAGCTGGGATGTTCAGAGTAGGAGAAAGAGTAGCTCTTGGGAAGGTATTATATTTGGTCCCTATACTAAGTGATTATTTTTTCTTAAAATATGCTGCCTATGTCAAAACTCAATGTGTAAAGAGCACAGGTATGCAGCATGCGGTGGGATGACATGTTTTGTAAAGAAAGGCATGAAACACATTTAAACTTATATATATGTTGTCTCCTGACATTAGAAGAGCTCTTCAGGTGTTCAGTTGGTCACTATTCTCAACATCCTCAATTATAGTAAACCTAAAATCTTAGCTGAAATGTTCTTTAGAGCAGTTCTCCCTTACAAGAATTCCTATCACAGAGAAGTGCAATTTGAAAGCCACAAAAAACCCATTTCTAAAGAAACCCTGAATTCAAACAAACTAGGTTTCTACTTCAGGATCCACATCTAAGAAAAACACCACAGATCTTTCTAGAGTTTTATCTTTCACAGAGTTCAGAGATAAGAGTATTGGAGAGATTTAAAAAAAACAACAACTGAAAAAGCAGCATTTATTCTAGATCCAATCAATACTGCACTTACTGCAATCTGTTCAGCTTATGTCCAACTACAGCAACCAAGTATATTGAGATTTGACTCTATAACCCTCTGCAGCAATTCTCAGACTGTGCCAATCTAAGGGTAGGTCTACACTTACCTCCGGGTCCGGTGGTAAGCAATCGATCTTCTGGGATCGATTTATCGCGTCTTGTCTAGACGCGATAAATCGATCCCGGAAGTGCTCGCCATCGACGCCGGTACTCCAGCTCGGCGAGAGGAGTACGCGGCATCAACGGGGGAGCCTGCCTACCGTGTCTGGACCCGCGGTAAGTTCGAACTAAGGTACTTCGACTTCAGCTACTTTATTAACGTAGCTGAAGTTGCGTACCTTAGTTCGAAGTGGGGGGTTAGTGTGGACCTAAGATGTACTGCTACATGCACAAATAGTGAAATCCACTGAATCACAACCAGGAATTTCTAGTTATAAAGACAAACTTAACAATGCTGTGTTTTATTCTGTCAAACTTTAATATTTTTAATTAACACATTGATCTTGCTAGTTACCGTGGTACCTGCATATTTATGGAACCTAATAATGAAGTTGTTATATCAAAGGATAGACTCCATAACAGCAAGTCCAACATTTTATAACCAAAAGTAAAAAGTGGTAAAAGTTAATGTGAAATGTCTGACAACAGTATAAATGCCTTAATGAGGACACAAAGTATGTCCTAACAAACTTGAAGTTTGGAATAGTTTTACTACTTGCATTACACTCTGATCAAGAATAGAAATTTCCCTCCCTGCTGACAGCTGCAGAAGGCAGGACTGTTCAGCATTTTTGAAAGTGAAGATAAGTTGCAGAATATAACGTATATGTCTAGGAAGGTCAGTGGGGCCAACACCCTGGTTTATTTATTGCTATGTACCGTACAGCACTGACTTTGGACAAAATGAATTCTATTGAAGCATGGTGTAATACTGAGAAAGTCAAGGCCAGAAAAGACAAAGGAGCAATTTCTCAGCAATACAGAATGAAGCTGCTCCCAGCAGAAGACCAAGAGGATAACACTGAACTCTCTTAAGCCCGGAAGTTTATTTCAATTTAAGACCTCGTAGACCAGAAGATGCTGCAAAACAGAGTGCTAATTTAAAGACTGATTAAAAAGAAACCGAGCAGACTACCCAGTTAAACAAGTAATGAGCTCTAACAAACAATGGTACAAAGGGACACATTTTCACATGCATTGTATAAATATTTCTATTGACTATTGTTTACCTAAGAGCTATTAAAATGCTGAAGTTACTGAATTATCAGGAAAGCGGTTTTAAGATCAAGATTAATAAATGCAGAATATAACCAAGCAGTTTGCGTGCGAGGTGAGTGAAAAGATGTCTTTGGATTGACACCAGGTGGCATCTCTCTAAAGTGGTACAGCAACTGTTCAGAACTGTACCTTTTGGACATCATTGTGGTTGCATGTAGCATCATGTTTAAAAATAACTTGGACAGAAAAAAACATATTAACATATCTTAAATTAAAAAGGTTTTCCACCCCTTTCCTTAGCCCAAGCAAAGACTTAGTAATATTAACAAGGACTAGTCATTGGAGGATGAGAGAGACAGACACCACTATTTAATAGGGCTGTAATTTGCATACTAGTCAATTACAGACCTAGTTGGCCAGGTTGGCAGGGGGAAAAGAGAAGTGTGCAGAGTCAATCTAGACTTAGGTTTTAATTCTCCCTAATTCCTGCCAGGCTTGCTGAAGGCCAGTGGCAGGAGACAAAGGTCAGAGTCATGTCCCTTATCCCAGACACCAGTGAGGTGATGCCAAACCTTCATTCAGCATGTCCAACTCAGTCCCTCTCTTCCTTTACATGCTGCTGGAGAAGAAAGCAGGAGGCAAAACCATACCCTTTGTGAAATGAAGGCAATTTCACACAGTGACTGCAGCATGAGGGTGTAGGGGCAAACGCCTGTTCCCTTCCTCTGCCAGAGAGATCCCAAAATAGGGATCAATGGAAAGAAACTGATGAGAAGGGGGGAGGGATAGCTCAGTGGTTTGAGCATTGGCCTGCTAAACCCAGGGTTGTGAGTTCAATCCTTGAGGGGGCCACTTAGGGATCTGGGGCAAAATCAGTACTTGGTCCTGCTAGTGAAGGCAGGGGGCTGGACTCGATGACCTTTCAAGGTCCCTTCCAGTTCTAGGAGATAGGATATCTCCATTAATTTAAAATTTATTTGTTTTTTTCCCAGACTTCCAGCAAAAGAATTATCACCATTGATTTGACTGGTAACCCCAAATCTCCTGCATAATGTAACTCCCCTCAAACTTAGCATTCCCTTAGTTTAGGGAGAAGGCCCGTATTTGCGTATGAAATTCTAAACCCTCACTCAGGCCTGGTCTACACTCCAGAGTTAGGTTGACGTAAGGCAGCTTACAACGACCTAATTATGTCAGTGTCTATGCTACAGCCTTGCTCCCGCCGATGTAAGTGCCCTACTATACTGACATAACACCACCTCCATGAGAGGTGTAGGTCCGTGTAGTTAGGGTGACACACCCTCCAGCAGACACTGCGTTACTTACATTGGCTGTCATTCATGTCAATTTCACAGCTCCTGCTGGAGCTGTAAAATTGACAAGAAAGGTTGGTAGGTTGCTTGCTTTCGGCTAGGAGCCCTGTTGCCCCCCGGGCTCTAGGCAGCTGGGAGCCCGGAGGTGCCCAGAGGGGCAGCCGGGCTCCCAGCGGAGAGCTGTGCGCCGAGCTGAGAGCCCAGGCTCTCAGCCCCCATACTGCTGCTTTTAAGTCAGTGTAACGAAGTGCTCCTTGTGAGGATGCGCACCATCGACAGAAGGTTAGTGTGGGCATGAAAAACTGCAGTAATTACCGTGGATATTAACAAAGGTTAACTTAAATTTGTAGCGTAGACATGCCCTCAGAGAGGAGCGTTGCGTCTTTACAGTCCCATTTGTTCAACAACTTGCCACAGATTGTAGCCACCTGGAGGGCAGAACCATACAACTGTAACTAACTGGTGCAGACTTCAAATTCAACTAGTTGTAGTTAAAATTCACCCCAATTCCTGACAGAAAAACAAAATTAACTACCTGCTTGGCAGTTTCTGGAACCAGTAAATCTCCAGGCAGCACAGTAATGGGGGACTGGGCTGGGTTCTTGACTAGCACTCCAGCCAATAAAGAAATCACATGCACTCTAAATATCCTACTTGACAAGCTGCCTCTGTGGGTGAAGGGGATGCTCACACTGATATGTTCCTCTTCCTTTGCCCCCTTCTACCTCTGACAGGGTAGGATTATGTTAAATTTTAATGTTTCAGGGGTGACATGATGAAGGGGTACCTGAGCCTATAAACTCTACAGTATAGTAACAGGCCTCACACTTATCTGGTCAGGCAGAAGGCAGTTTTTCTAGAATAAATCAGCAATTTTCTAAAAGTATGACACTCCAATATCATGATAATGAGCACAGCATAGAGTGGAGTATGTACAGACAGAAACACACCATCATTTTCAGGTATGTTTTAATTTGACCTCTAATACAAATAGATGCCTTTCTTTAATTTTTTAAAACCAAAAATCTTTTACTGAAACAGAGCATTCCTTGTCCAAATATCCAGAAGAATGACTGAATGATTCAATTTTAACCTGTGTACATAGGCTATCCAACCACAGAACATATGATCATGGTCCATAAGTTAGTATCTACAAATTTTGGGAATCTTAGCAGAATACTTCAGGTCTACATACTGCAGAAACAAGTACTTGCAAGTATCCACGAGCTGGGGATTCGTACTTACCTTTAAGAGAAAAATGTAACACTTAGTGGTATTGCTTCATTTTGAATCATATACAACAACTTTTTCGAAGCATGAGAAAACAAGTACAGCAAATTTTTCTTTGAGAAATTTCATACCTGTTCTCCTTGCCATTTTGGATTACTGAATGTCTATCTGCAGTGGTTCTCTCGCTACAAACGTATGTATTGCGGCGTGTCATTGCTCCAGGTGCGGTATTATTCTACAATTAAAGATACAATGTGCATTAATCCACCCAAAAAGTTTGTGCAAGACTCACGGCAAAATCAGTATCAACAATATGTGGTTGAGACCTTATTTTCCTTAAATTTATGCTATAATTTGTTCTACAGCTTATAGTAAAAGCCTTACATTGATTTGTTTCCAAATTAGATAAGATAAACAGAAATATGCTTTAGTTATGGTGACTGTGCTGGTCTTTCTAAGAAAGTGCTAAGATGAATGAACTGTTTGAAACACAATTTCATTTTATTTTGACTATTCAACAAGAGTTAACAGAGTAAACTTAACTTTAATCACAAATGCCCTCAACTATTGATGTAAATAAAAATGAGGATTTTATGGAAGTTAATCTAGATCTGTAGTTCCTTTACCAGATATTCTTGAAAGATACTTTATGACTTTTAGAATGTGGAAATTATTATCTTTTCTTAAAACACTTTTCTGAAACTGAATCAAGCCCTTAACAAGTTAATTGACAGGAAAAGCAAAGATCTAACAGAAACAAACAGATGTGGCTAAGTACAATGGGGAAGTAAATAAATAAAGGCTCTTAAAAATACTAATGCCATAAAGGAGTTTAAAGTTTTGAAACCAATTAAAAAAAAAAGGCAAATTCCAGAAAATCTCAGTTAAGACATTTTTTCAAATATAAATATACACACAAACATTAGACAGAGGACAAGAGAACCACAGGGCCACTTAAAATGAAAATGGAGACCTTAGAGGGGGATAAAGAATAGAATTAATTACTTTGCCTCTGTCTTTGCAGAGGAAGAGGGTGGAGATATGCCCAACTTGGCGGTCAATTTTCCAGGAACGACTGAGGAACTAGGTAGTGCACAGATAACAGAATTATATAAAAAAAGAGTTAGATGCACTTAATGTAGAAAAAGCACGAGATCCAGATAAACATGCACCCAGGGGTTTTAGAGGAAGCAAGCAAGCAAACTGGTGAATCTTTGACTCCCCCCTTCTCATTCCAGTTCACTGGATTTCAGATAAATTCCACAGGATTGGAAAATGGAAAATAAATCCATTACTGTGCTTTGTTTTTAAAAAGGATTGAGGGACAAAGCATGACACAAGAGAGGTTACTGAGTTTAAACATCCACTGCTGGGAAAAATCTTGGAAACCAGTTTAAGGGATGTTATCAGTGAACACATGGATAAGCCCCTGTCGATTACAGATTGCCAGTAAGAATTTAGGAAGAGGACTTAACTAACCCGTTGTAGTTCTTTGAAGAATTACTGCTGTGATAGACAAGGGAAACTCAATGCATTTTTAAAAAGAATTTGAGATAAGGTTCTGCATAAAAACGAATGGCTACAGTAGTGTGCAATGGAATAAAGGGTAAAAAGATACCGAGGAAAAATGGGCCTAGGAGAAAAAAGGCAAAGCGTAGCCATTGACAAACTTTTCAAGTTGAAAAAAGGTTCCAAGAGGGGTCAGTAAAAAACCTGTTATTCAATATATATGAAACAGCTCCCTGCAGTCCTCTCTCAGACAAAGTTCCAACACATATCAGTTTATAATCAGGTTCCAAATTCCACACAATTCCACAGCTGCAGAATATACCAAAAATCCATTTCTTTCTTCAGAACTGTACACTTGAATCCAAGGTGTCATTTAAAAGAAGTGTCTAGCACTTGCTGTTGCAAATTTTAAAAACTTGAACTGGTTATAAGCTGATGCAGAGTCATGTGCTCGAGCCTGCCAATAGCTGAAATAACAGTTCTAAATATGAACAGTCACCATTCATTTGAATGGGGTGTTAATGTTTATTATTATTAGGCTTAAAAGTTAACACTGCATTAACTTACTGAACATTGCAGGCAAAACAGCCAGCTGAAGACAGAAAAATCCATGACATGGTGAAAGATAAAAATGGAGGGGAAGTGTAAAAAAATTGAATTTAACACCAAATTAAGCAACAGCAAATTATAAACTAATTGTATTATTCATTTTCATATTTAATTCAGTATGAAACAATTTTTAATTTATCTGAAGCTGCCAGAAAACCTCTAGTCTGCTGCCCTGGATTGCTAAGAAACCAGAGGCCTTGCTACAGAATTTGTGTCAAGCTTTCTACAGAGCTTTCACTTGTAACATATGCTGACTTCAGTGGGAGTTTGTCTGTATAAAGACCGCAGGAATCTGCCAATATATTTTACGCATACATGCATACAAAAATGAAAACTGTTAACTATGCAACCTTAACGATGCATTAAACTTGCCAGGCAATACAAAAGGTTGTAACAGCACTATTAACTTGGCAACTCTGCCCTGCATGTGGTATGATGTACATCTTACGGCACAATTTATTAACTTGTTGGTTCCCAATTTTTTTTTTTGGAGCCACTATGTGATAGAATGACAGCTGAGCCTATCCACCCCCTTTTTCTAGCTTTTCTCTGTCGGAGCACAACAGTGGTGCGGTTGCAGCATGTTAAGTGAGACATACCCTAAGCTTAACTTAAAACTAAACACTAACACTATAAACACACACTAAGCTAAGACACTATTCTTCAAGAGAGAAAATTTAGGTTCAGTGGATCCACAGAAGTTCACATCTGTCTGCTGTCACAGCTGGATAGAGTTGAGGTGGCAGAGGGCACACCCCCTTTTATAGGCACATCCGGAGAAGACAGAGGAATGCAGGGGGGAGCAGGAGGGGTGAGTGAGCTCTCTAACAGGCACTGCTACCAGAATGCATCCCATGAGTGGGACTTTGCAGAGTACACTTGAAGGTGGTGGCTACATGTTTCTGGGAATAAGGAGCATCCTCTGATGCCATCAAAGGCTGAGCTGAGCACCATGAGCATACTGAAGAGAAGCTTGGGCTGGCAGGCTGCTGCAGCTGCATTGGACGAGTTAGCTGCATGTGCAGTCAGCTACATTAGGAGAGACAACCAGAGGAAGGAGGAAAGGTGAGTGGCTTTCAAGGAGTCACTTGCTGGTTCTTCTAAAGATGTCATAACACATTTGCAGAAAGTCTGTAAGAGCTAGGGTCCTGAAGCCTCTTTCACCCACTATAATTGCCTTCCTCTGACCTGCCATCCTGAACTATTCTGAAGGCCCTTTAGGTTGGGAGACAGCAATAAGGTATACATTTGGAAATATCAAACAATCCATGAATAGTATGCATGAGTAATATGGCAGAATTATGTTGCTGCTAAAGCCTTATTTTTTTAGATTTTAATTGAGCAGACTACATATTAGTTTCCAGCAACTTTTTAAAGCAAAATAAATTTGACAAGTATTTTGCTAGTGGATCTAATCTGATTCTTACTGCACAGCTGTTCAGTTTGCAGAGCTATCTGACTTGCAAGGGCCTGCACGCGCAACCAGCTTTAGAAGCACAACTTCTATGTTCCCTAAACCCACACACACTAATCAGCTGCACACACATGCACAACATTTGCCTTGAAGTGTATACTTGCAGACTTAATATTCTTCTGTACAAGCTTAGCATGCAATTGTTTAATGGTTCTAACAGTTAAAGAAGAGTTAGACTTTTTCAAAATCATACATTAGTCTTCAACAAGGACTATGCCCATACCAAGTTTCAAAGTTCTGCCATTTTGCAGTAGCTTTGTATAAAAAAAGTGGTTAATTTAAAAAAAAAAAAAAAAAAGGGAAAGGAGAAGTTACTAGTAATTCTGCTTCTCGGAAGTTATCTCAAGGGATTATCAATTTTAGGCTTTATGCAATCAGTGAGGCAGGATGGAACTTCCGTACCTGAAGGATTTTTTGCACTCAGAGTGGTAGGTCAGCACAAGACAACCCACTTTCTTCTGGCTGCATGCCAACTACCACAGCCCTTAAATTTTCTAGCCAATTCCTGAACTGTGGGGGAAGTAACAGCTTCCTATACACACCAGTTATAACAATGAACTCCAAAAATGACTACACAAGAACTCGCATTGGAAACCCTGTTAAGTTTATATGGTTAAACGTTAAAAGAACCAGGAACTATAACTCCACCCTTTTGTGTGGTGTTATAATGCCGTTTCTGATTATATTAGTGCCACTGTTCGATTCAGTGTGCAAGTCGGACCTTTTACCATGAACAAAGCAGGTATTCCATGGATCTGTCACTATAGCCCAAATTTTGATTTCAATTACAATGTAAAACTAGAAACCACTGGAATAAAGCCACTGATGTCAGGATCTAGCTGGTGTAACAGAGCAAGCCAAAATACCAAAGAATGAAGCACTGAGGCTATAATGCAAAAGGGCTGGGAAAAAAAGGGCAATAATACTGAGTGTGGAGCAAAAACATACTACTGCCAAACAAAACAAAAAAAAAGATTACTGGAGTGAAGGCCAGTGGTAGGACAAAACCAATTTAAAGGCCCTAACACTCTGGGACCAGACAACCCAGAACGCCAAGAGAGAGAGAAACAATTAACAGGAAGTTTAACACTGATCAGAAGGAAGAGGGGTGGGGGTCAGAAAACAATACACATAGCACTGTCAGAGCAGATGTATGAACCACAGCTGAAGAGAAGGCAGAGGGAGGGGATCCCTCTTACAGGAGGAGTTCATTGCGAGCCTGTAGCTGAGAATGACTTGGCTGGAAGGTTCCAGGAACTGGAAGTAGTGGCTGCTGCTGGTACACAACCAATAAGAGAGGTTGAAGGCCTTCTGCTGAGCTACTTTTTGGCCTCAGAGGACTAAAAAGGTTTGAATTAGGGAAATTCTGCCATTTTTTATATTGCGACCATGGAATCCAAGTGCAATAATCTTGCCAGGATGGCATCTTTAAAGAAACATACCATCCCAAGCTGGATAATGGCTGAAGAGATTTTGTTGATATTTTAAAAAATTCACAATGCAGGGAAGATTTCTGTGCAGAAGCTGAATTTTCCAGAAAGTTTGAGTTTGTGGAAACAGACTTATTATGAATATTGTTTTTCAACCTTAGTTATAAAGGTGGCAATCAAGCAAAACGTTCAGTTGATTGGAGACAAGATGGTCTGGGAACTGAGCTAAGGTAGATAACAGGTGCAGAAGGAAGGAATAACCTCAGCTCCCTAGTAACTTACCAGCTGAAGGATCTGGAAGTTATTGTGGGAGACTTTCACTGAAACTAATCAGCTCAAAGCACTGCAGCAGAAAGATCAGAGGATCATTTTAAGAGGACTCAAGTCCCAAAGCTGAGCACTGTATTTAAGCAAAAACTAAGTTCAAATAAGTTTTTTTTGTTTTGGGGGGAAAAGGGGAGAGGAGAAGCTTTTAAAGCTACAGCTGTTTGGTAATATGTTAATTACTGGGCAGAGGGCAGGAGTCCATGGAGTAATCCGTATAACTGCATTTTAAAAATGTGTTAAGGAATGCCTAGTGCAAAGTACAGGTGATCCTTTTTATCAGTACATACAAAAGGATATGGGATATAAAAGTTGTGGCAGGGATCCCTTTTTTGGGAGGAGGAAACCCAAAAGAGCAGGTAGGATTTCAGAGATCACCCATGACCCATACTATTCTGCTCCATAGGATAGTCTCTTAGTTCCTTTTCTTGTCTTGTACCTCTGGTTCCTATCCTAATGAACTATTTCAGAAATGGCAATAGGCAAAAGAATTAAGTTCCTGGGCAGGTGACAGTATACAAATAAGTATATGAGATACTTACATTTGCTCCTGGGGAATGAAGTGAGATGAAGATAAAAGCATTAAAAAACAAATAAACCAAAAACCAATGACAGGCCATTGGGTTGAGTGACATTCTCCTACTCTTAAAGTGTTTCATGTTTATATGCTTTAAAGAATAAATGCTTCCACTTACACTGGGGACAGCCGAACTTTTCTTACGTTCAGGAATATCAGCCTTATTTGGATTGTTAGCATTTCCGAGCATGGGGCTAGCCGGAGCAATTCCTCGTCCGCCAACAGCACTACTGCTAGATTTCCTTGTCTGAATTCCATCTTCTTTCAGGTCACTGTCTGTAGTGCTAGTCTGGCTTCTTTTTGGATACGCCACTACTGGAGGGATAGATGGTCCAGCTAAAAAGAAAACATTTTTTTCCAAATGTGGAGGTTATCAAGCTTGTTATTCATTATGCAAATACATTTATATGCACATATCTTAAAAGTCAAAATAAATGAAACTTAAAGGTCAGAGGATCATAGAACATAAGAAGGGCCATACTGGGTCAGAGTAAAGGTCCATCTAGCCTGGTACCATGTTTTCCGACAGCGGTCAATGCCAGGTGCCCCAGAGGAAATGAACAGAACCGGTAATCATCAAGTGATCCATTCCCTGCTCATTCCCAGCCTCTGGCAAACAGAAGCTAGGGACACCATCCCTGCCCATCCTGGCGAATAGCCATTGATGGACCTATCCTCCATGAATTTATCTAGTTCTTTTCTGAAACCTGTTATGGTCTTGGCTTTCACAACATCCTCTGGCAAGAGTTCCACAGGTTGACTCTGCGTTGTGTGAAGAAATACGTCCTTTTGTTTGTTTTAAACCTGCTGCCTATTAATTTCATTTGGTGCCCCCTCGTTCTTGTGTTATGAGAAAGAGTAAATAACACTTCCTTGTTTACTTTCTCCACACCAGTCAGGATTTTATATAGATTTCTATCATATCCCCCCTTAGTCGTCTCTTTTCCAAGCTGAAAAGAACCAGTCTTATTAATCTCCCCTCATATGGAAGCCATTCCATACCTCTAATAATTTTTGTTGCCCTTTTCTGAACCTTTTCCAATTCCAATATATCTTTTTTGAGATGGGGCAACCACATTGGCATGCAGTATTCAGGATGTGGGCATACCATGGATTTATATAGAGGCAATATATTTTCTGTCTTATCTATCCCTTTCTTAATGATTCTCATCATTCCCCTGCCAGCGGCGGCAGCTGGGCAGCTGCAGGGGGGGGGCTCCCCCACCCGTGGCTGTTGAGCAGCTCCAGGGTCCCTCTGCCGCTGCCAGTTGCAGGGGGCCCCTGGCTGCCAGCAGCGGCAGCTGGACAGCTCGGGATCGCCGCTGCCATCGCTGGCCGGTCAGTTGCGGGGCCCCCCAGTGTCACGGAGGTCGCTGAAAGTCATGGATTTTGTGACTTCCGCAACCTCCGTGACAATCTTAGCCTTACTCATGTCCATTCCATTGTAGATGCGTGCGCTTGCCACATATACTGGTGCAGGAAGTTTTCCCCTCAGTGGTATCCATAGGGGACCAGGCTCTGGTGCCCTGTGGAGTGGCGCATATCTGTACCGGTATAAGGGGTGTTGCCGACTCCCCCTCCCTTAGTTCCTTCTTGCCGAAAACCGGCAGGGGGAAAGGAGGGTGGGTCATGGAATGGACATAAGCAACACATCTCAAAGAACAACAGTTATGAAAGGTAACTGTCTTATCTTCAAGGGCTTGCTCATGTCAATTACATTGTAGATGACTCCCAAGCAGTACCATTGGAGGCGGGTAGGAGTTCAAGGATGTGTTGATTGCAACACAGCTCTGCCAAATCCAGCATCATCTCTGGCTTGCTGGGTGATAGCGTAATGCGCCGTGAACGTGTGTACTGAAGGCCACATCGCGGCCCTATAGATGTACTGGGTAGGGCCATGTGCCAGGAAGGCAGTCAAAGCCGCCTGAGCCCTCGTCTAGTGAGCCTACACTATCAGTGGAGGCACAGCCTGTGCCAACTCCTAACAAGTATGAATGCAAGTGGTGATCCAATTGGAAATCCTCTGAGAGGACACCGGAAGACTCTTCATCCTGTCAGCTCTTACGATGAAGAGCTGGGTCGATCTGTGGAAGGGCTTGGGGCGTACCAGGTAGAAAGCCAGGGTGCGCCTGACATCTAGAGCGTGCAGCTGCCTCGCCTCACTGGTCATGTGAGGCTTTGGACAGAACGCCGGGAGGAAGATAGCCTGGTTGACAAGGAAGTGCGACACCACCTTTGGCAGGAAGGCCAGATGGGGCCCCAGCTGGACCTCGTCCTTGTAGAATACCGTGTATGGGGGCTCTAAAGTGAGGGCTTTAATCTCGGAGACATGTCTCGCCAAAGTAATAGCTACAAGGAGAGCAACCTTCCAGGACAAGTGGGAAAGGGAACAAGAAGCCATAGGCTCAAAGGGCGGACCCGCGAGCCTGGAGAGGACCAGGCTGAGGTCCCATTAGGAGACCGGGTCCCGGATTGGCAGAAAGTCTTTCAAGGCCTTTCAGGAACCTGATCAACGTCTAATGCAAGAACACCAATCTACCCGGGATGCAAGGTGGAAGGCCAATATGGCTGCCAGGTGCACCTTGATTGAAGAGAAGGCAAGGCCCTGATGCTTTAAGTGAAGCAGGTAATCCAGGATGGACTGCAGAGATGACTGGGTCAGGGAGATATCCTGCTTTGACACCCAGCTTCCACTTTGCCAGATAAGTTGCTCTGGTGGAGGGCTTTCTGCTCTCCAAGAGAACTTGCTGCACCTGACTAGAGCAGGCCTGTTCCTCTGGATTCAGCCACCCAGTATCCAAGCTGTGAGGTGGAGAGAGAGACCACAAACCTGATGGATGGGTCCGAGCTCCTTGACGTTTATATGTAATACAAGCTCCTCTCCAGACCATAACCCTGGAGTCCATAGTGTACTGAGATGTGCTCCCCAATCTAAGTCGGATGCATCCGAAATCAGGGAGACTGTGGGTCACAGGCTCGCGAACAGCACCCCTTCCAACACCAGAATTGGGTTGGACCACCACTGCAGAGAGGTAAGTACCCATGGGGGGATCGTCATGACCTTGTCCAGGTGATATCTGGTCAGGGAGTACACCGATGCTGGCCACATCTGGAGGGTACGCAGCCTAAGTCTCACATGTCGGACAACGTACGTGCATGCTGCCATGTGCCCCAATAGTCAGAGACACCCAGGAAGTGGCGCTGACAATCAGATCTGACATTGTCCTGAATCTGGCCTCTGGCAGGAATGCTCTCACTCAGGCAGAGTCGACTACTGCTCCGAAAAACTATCCATTGGACCGGGATCAACCTTGATTTTTGTTCGTTTATCAACAGGCCCAGAGCTTGACAAGTGGCTTGCAACATCTGGATGCTGTGCTGGACCTGGACCGGCCCTTGATGAGCCAGTCGTCGAGGTATGGGTAGATCTGGATACCCCGACCTCTGAGGAGGCCTCCACCACCAACATGCACTTCGTAAACCCTTGGTGCCGTTGCTAGACCAAAAGGGAGCACAGAGAATTGCTCTATGTAGGAACCATCTGTGTCTGTGAAATATCGATATGTGAAAGTAAGCATCTTTCAGGTCAAGGTGGTGTACCAGTCTCCTGGATCCAGGGAAGGAATGATGGAGGCCAAGGAGACCGTGAGGAACTTCAACTTCTTGAGATACTTGTTGAGGCTCCGCAGGTCAAGAATGGGGCGTAGACCCCCCTTGGCTTTTTGTGTAAAGAAATAGCGGGAGTAAAACCCTTTCCCCCTCAAATGCAGAGGGACTTCCTCCACGGCTCCCACCCTCAGAAAGCCTTGCACCTCCTGAGAGAGCAGATGCTTGTGAGAAGGATCCCTGAATAGGGATAGGGGAGGGGGGGGCGGGAGAAATAGACTGGAGGGTATATCCCCCTGCTACCGTGCAGGAGGACCCACTGGTCCGATATTATAGAGGTCCCGGCAGGGAGGAAGGGGGACAAATGGTTGGAAAATGACAAGGGTGCTGGATCCAGGACACAGGCTGGAAGGCGCAGGACACAGGCTTGAGAGCACCCTCAGAATGCCTGCTCGTTACCCGGTTGGTTATGGCTCGAGCGAGCTAAGGTGGCTGGCCAGCGCTTATAGCCCTTGCCCTTCTTGCAGAAGGGCTCTGATTGAGGTTGGCTCCTGAACCTGTGGGACTGTTGTGGCTTAAACTGCTTTCTTGACGGCCCCGGTGTGTAAAGGCCCAGGGAGCGCAAGATTGCCCTAGAGTCTTTCAGGCCATGTAATTTACTGTCTGTCCCGAAAAGAGTGCCAGGCCATTGAAAGGGAGGTCCTGGATGGATTGCTGAACCTCCATCGACAGGCCCGACGCACAGAAATGCAACCAGGACGCACGCCGCATAGAAATGGCCGAAGCCATGGTCTAGGCCGCAGAATCTGCCGCATCTGAGGCTTCTTGGAGGGCTGCCCTGGCCACAGCACTGCATCTATGATAGCCAGGAATTCCTTCCTGGGCTCCTCAGGAAGCAAATCCACAATCTCTGCCATCGATTGCCAAATAGTAAAATAATAACGGCCAAGTAAGGCCTGATGGTTGGCCACTCTCAGCTAGAGGCTGGACATAGAATAAATCTTTCTCCCAAAGAGATCACGCCTCTTTGCCTCCTTATTCTTAGGCGTTGATCTGGGTTGGCCCTGTCTATCACGCCCACTGGCTGCCGACATAACCAGTTAGGGCAGCGTGGGTATAAAGATACTCGTATCCCTTAGTGGGGATGTAGTATTTTCTTTCCACCCACTTGGAGATGGGGATGGAAGGAGGAGGGTGTCTGCCACAGGGCTTTTGTAATTTTAATCACTCCCTCATGCACCAGCAATGCCATCTTGGAGGGGGCTGCTGAACTTAGCACATCGAACAGGGAGTCCGAGGGCTCCACCAGTTCCTTGGCTTCCAGCTCCAGGTTTGATGCGACCCTCTTCAAAAGCTCCTGGAGGGCCCTGGCATCATCCTGGGGGACTGTGTGAGAGGACCCCGCTATCACCTCATTGGGCAAAGATGATGATGAGGCAGGTACAGATGGATCTGCCAGCTCCACCGTTTCTGCTAGGGGAGCCTCAGCTGAGGCTGGCTGACCCTGGGGAGCCTGCTTTGACTCCATGTCCAAGTCAGGAGGCGGGCGGGAGACCATCACCGACCGTCTTTCAGATGCCCCTGCGACCAACTTATGCCCCTGCGATGGGTGGGGAAACCCCCAAGGGTTCCATAGCAGCCAGGGGGCTGGCCACTGGCCCTGGGCTCATGCTGCCACTGGTGGCAAAGAAAGGAATGCCAATGGAGCGCTTGGGCTGCGGGCAGGTTCTCCTCCTCACTGTCCGAGCCTGAGGAGGGAGAGACTTGTCTGGTGGACCAGGACGGTACCAAGGCTGCCTGTGTACCCCGATCTCGTTGGCTCTGCCCACGGACCTCCACTGGGGACATGTACGGGGGCAATGGCTCTCGGTGCTGCGACCCTGTGACCGGCGTTGGCATTTGGTGATGGTACCCCAGGGATTGATGCCTCATGCTTAGAGAGTGGTGCTGCTCCATAGACTGTGAACTGGAACGGGAGTGAGAACACTGACATCTCAGAGACCATCAATGTGCCTGCAGTGATCCATACTGGCAATCCGGCGATGTGGTTCCAGGGACCAGCGTCTGGACCCTCTGGAACGGTGCCGTGGGCTGGGAGAGTGACTTCGACGCTCCTGCCACCGGTGCTCTGGGGACTGGTGATACACCTCTTTGGGTCTGCGCCAGGCTGCTGGCAATCGACACCTAGAGCCTGAGGAACGCTGCCTAGAGTCTGGGGACTGACGCTGGGAACTCTGGCAGGCAAGCCAACCAGGGGCTGGTGTTCAGGCGAGCGCTGGCGGGGAATTCCCTGAGGTGGGGAGCAGTGCTGCACTGATAGAGACGGCTGGAAGGGTCCCAGGGCAGGTTTACCCCGCAAACGAGGCACCTCAGTGGCCGGCGTGGGCTGCACCAGAAGGGACAGTATGTTCTTAGCAGCCTGAAAGGCCTCTGGTGTGGATGGCACCGCCAAGTGTCGAGTACCTCTGCCACTTCCCGGGGTGGCGGGTGGGTCTTGAAGTGGGCTTGATAGCTCAACAGCAGTCAGAGCCTGGCCACCGTCCAGAGGGGAAGAACTGTCCTACGCGGGTCTTCGCTCTCCGGCTCTCTCCTTCCCTTTACAGGACATAGGAGAACGCCCCCTCCCGGCCTCTCTCTGCTTTTTATCTGGTACTGGGGATGGGGATTGGCGCCGGTCAGAGGTCGCTGCCGGCAGCGCGCTCCGCACCGGGGCCACAGTACTTGGAGCAGAGTCCAATCTCGTTGGCTCTGAGGCCGGTGCAAGGACCGACTCCATAAGGAGCGCTCGGAGACAAATGTCCTGCTCCTTCTCGGTCGGCGGCCTGCAGCTCTTGCAAATGCGACACTTGTCGCTCATGTGGGTTTCCCCTAAACGCTTCAGGCAGCTTCTATGGGGATCACTGACTGGCATAGGTTTTTGCAACAGTCACAAGGTTTGAAGCCCAGGGCATGCCCTGTCCCTAGGCTAAGTCCTGTACGGGACTAACTAGTTTTAACTTAACACTAAGGGAACTATTAACTGTACAACTTTAAACAACTATATACAACAAATTCACTACTAAACACAGCAGAGACAGGAAAGCGTGCCGAAGCAAGGAGACATTCCAGCACTGTCATTGGCGGTAAGAAGGAACTGAGGGAGAGGGGAGCTAGCGGCACCCCTTATACCGGCACATATGCGTGCCATTCCAGAGGGCACCAGACCCAGTCCCCTACAGATATCACTGAGGGGAAAAAATCCGGCACCAGTGCATATGGCGAGCGCACACACAGACAATGGAATGGACATGAGCAAGTACTCGAAGAACTTTTCCAAACTTCTGAATATTATTAATCTCTGCCTTTTTAAAAAAGTGTAAAACTTGAGTTGCTCAAAAACAAAGTCAATTTTTAAAAATTTAATAAGTTGGAGATTTAAGCCAACTCTTAAAGCTCCCTTTAATGCAATTTTCCACCAAAGATACAGAATTTGTATACATTTTCTCCGGTAAGGACAGATGGGTGGTGAATATAAAACTATTTAAATTCTTTAGTTGGAGATGTTCCTCAGATTTTAATGTAAGAAAAAACTGGTGTTAAACACTCTGAAACGTCCCCTTAAGGCTCTTGTCTTGTTTTGCTTAGCTCCAGAAGTCCAACATTTGAACACTGCCTATTGTACTTTTCTAGTCATTCCTCTTTTACTTGAAGTGTTGGGCCATATATTTGGCTGTGCTTTATTCCCTTTCTTGCCACTGGCACAATAGGTTGGAAATCTAGTCTAAACCCAGTTACGGATTTCCTTTGAGCAAGGGATCTCTAATTGCATAAAGTTGTCATGGAAGGTTCTTTGTCACTTGTTTCTAATCCCTCCCAGTTCAATGGGCATTCCAGAGCCCAGCCAGACTAAGCTAAATTCCAGGCACTCTGAGATGGTAGAATGGCACCCGAGGGCAATTATTGCTGGCACACAACCTACCCTAATTTGTGCTGTAGGCCCCCACATGCCTGTGGAATTGGGGAAGAATGGCAGAAAGCTGTTCTGGTACACCTGAAGATCAGGCAAAATGTCCAACAGCCCAACTATTTGTACAAATCCTTTCCCAGCTATTAAAATGTAAGGAGTTGAGATGTGGATGTTATATTTTGAAAGTCAGACTTTCCTTTCTCTCCTGACACACTTTAATGGGGATAAAAATAAAGTCAAAACCATTCAAGTGTTTTGGTTTCTCTCTTCAAACAAAACTAACAAACTGATTCTACAGATTAGAAAATTTAACAAAAAAGACAATGTAATCCGAGGAGACACAGGGAGAGGAAAGCAACCTCTCCTGCCTGCAAATAACCACTGTGGTATATTCAGGTCAAAAGGAGATTCCCTTTGTAAGTTAGTGTATAGGTAGGAAGATTTATAAGATATTTAGTAAACTCTGTGTGACTGTTCTGCATACCCATGAGGCAGAAAAGTTCTAAGTTTGGCTGGAGTCACAGGTACTCTTTAAAAACTGGACCTTTGCAGGGCATTCAAGTGACAGCCCCCACAGGAAACAAGAAGAAATACTGGGGGGACAGACAGTTTTCCAAGTTCTTTTAGACAAAGGCTGACCTATTAGTGCCAAAAGGAAACAAAAGCTGTATGGCCATAATGGAAGTGGGGGGGATGGTGCGGGATGTACTTGATATTGAACAAGAGAACTTGCAAGATGTTGTTTAACTTGTGTAGCAAGACTTTCCTAGGATGGCCCCACAGGCAGGAGAAAATATTGCCATAATAATAGAATAAGCTGGTTCACTCAGTACAGCTTTAGAAGGTATCTCTGAGGAGGTCTTAAGTATACATAAGAATACCTGATCATTGTAAAACAATGAATTAGTCACTAGGTTGTAACTGACCAGACCATAAGCAAGTTGGTCCCTTTTAAAAGGTGAAGGCTGTAAGGAAATATCGAACATTTTATAGTAGGTGTGCGTCATCACACTGAAACAGGGTCACTCACCATGATCGCTGTACCGTCGCTGTTTTTGGCTAGAAGATATGCTTCTCTGCACTTTGTGATGAGGCGATTGTCCAGTGCTATTGTTGAGATCACTACTTGGCCTAACTTTAGCAAGGGAAAGATTGCTGCTGGAGCTTGAATCACTAGCATCCAACTAAGAGAAAATTTAAAAATGAGGTTCAATCAAAATGAATTTAACAACGTCCAGAGATTCTGAACATAATCTTAAGTAAGCAAAATTTCAAAAGGTTCTCACGCTAAAATGTTCCTTAAAAGTGCACTAGTCAGATCCAGTTCTGTGCCTAAAGGACCAGTAGAAATACGAGTAGTGCTCTATTCATTTTTCACTCAACTGGTGGTAAATAAGTAACCAAATCTGTACAAAGCTACAATAGCTACACAAAACATTGCACAGTTCAATTTACTTCTGAAATGTTAGAAGCATTTTATGAAAACATTATTTTGCTGAGAAACAAATATCTTCTACCCCTTCCTTACGGGATAAGGTTGGGGAGAGAAGAGGGTGTTTGCTTCTGAACAGTTTGCTTCCATTTATACAGACATTAGACTGTAGTCCCTGCCCCAAAGTGAGTATAGAGTGCCTACCA
>NW_020664540.1:1608750-1629539 GCF_002925995.2 Terrapene triunguis | reverse complement strand
TTTTTAAGTTCTCACCCATTTGGACTTTACTAATTATTAGGGCTGTCGATTAATCGCAGTTAATTCACGCGATTAACTCAAAAATTGTGATTAAAAATTAATTGCTATTAATCACACTGTTATACAATAGAATACCAATTGAAATTTAGTAAATATTTTGGATATTTTTCTACATTTTCAAGTATATTGATTTCTATTACAGCACAGAATACAGTGTACAGTGCTCACTTTATATTATTTTTTATTACAAATATTTGTACTGTAAAAACAAAAAATAATTTTTCAAATCACCTCATACAAGTACTGTAGTGCAATCTCTATCATGAAAATGTAACTTACAAATGTAGATTATTTGTGTTACATAACTGCAATCAAAAATAAAACAATGTAAAACTTTAAAGCCTACAAGTACACTCAGTCCTACTTCTTGTTCAGCCAATTGCTAAGACAAACAAGTTTGTTTACATTTATGGGAGATACTGCTGCCTGCTTCTTATTTACGTCATCACCTGAAAGCAAGAACAGGCGTTCGCATGGCACTTTTGCAGCCGGTGTTGCAAGGTATTTGTGCGCCAGATATGCTAAACATTCGTATGCCCCTTCATGCTTCGGCCACCATTCCAGAGGACATGCTTCCATGCTGAGAATGCTCGTTAAAAAAATAATGCATTACTTAAATTTGTGACTGAACTCCTTGGGGAAGAAATGTAGGTCTCCTGTTCTGTTTTACCCGCATTCTGCCATATATTTCATGTTATAGCAGCCTCGGATGATGACCCAGCACATGTTTGTTTTAAGAACACTTTCACAGCAGATTTGACAAAACACAAAGACGGTACCAATGTGAGATTTCTAAAACAGCTACAGCACTCGATCCAAGGTTTAAGAATCTGAAGTGCTGTCCAAAATCTAAGAGGGACGAGGTGTGGCGCATGCTTTCAGAAGTCTTAAAAGAGCAACACTCAGATGTGGAAACTACAGAACCCGAACCACCAAAAAAGAAAATCAACCTTCTGCTGGTGGCATCTGACTCAGATGATGAAATTGAATATGCGTCGGTCCGTTCTGCTTTGGATCGTTATTGAGCAGAACCCGTCATCAGCATGGACGCATGTCCTCTGGAATGGTGGTTGAATCATAAAGGGACATATGAACCTTTAGCACATCTGGCACGTAAATGTCTTGCAACGCCAGCTACAACAGTGCCATGCGAACGCATGTTCTCACTTTCAGATGACATTATAAACAAGCAGCAGGCAGCATTGTCTCCTGCAAATTGTAACCAAACTTGTTTGTCTGAGCTACTGGCTGAAGTAGGAATGAGTGGACTTGTAGGCTCTAAAGTTATACATTGTTTTATTTTTGAATGCAGTTTTTTTGTACGTAATTCTACATTTGTAAGTTCAACTTTCATAATAAAGAGATTGCACTACAGTACTTGTATTAGGTGAATTGAAAAAATATCATTTCTTTTGTTTTTTTCAGTGCAACTATTTGTAATCAAAAATAAATATAAAGTGAGCACTGTACACTTTGTATTCTGTGTTGTAATTAAAATCAATATATTTGAAAGTGTAGAAAACATCCAAAAATATTTACATTTTCTATTGTTTAACAGCGCAATTAATTGCACTATTAAAAAGATTATTTTTTTTAATCGCTTGACAGCCCTACTAATTATACCTGTGCAACACCAAGGCATTTATCTATGTCATGCCAAGAGTCCTAGACCATTGTGATAAGAGGTAACTCAACCAATCACTACCCTTACTCTGTATTGGTTGCATGAAGGAGATGGCATATATGAAGGATTATGTGGCAAAACTGCCACACCCGTGAGAAAATAAATGACTCTGCAAATTGGAACGCAACTGGAACATAAGGAACAGCAGAATTGGGATTGTGTGTATATTCCTAGGTCAGCAACTATTCCTTCACTCTGGGAATCTATTTTTGGTATAATTTTAATCAGGACTGCTGATGTTATGAGGCACCACATTAAAGAAGGTTATGAGAAAAATGCATCTACATTAAATTTAACAATGACTTAACATAGCTAAGCAGCGTAGTAATACTTTTTTGTTGGACTACAGTCACAAGGGTTCACACAATCTACTTGCTAAATCAAGGGAAATGAATGTGATATGCTAAGTTGTGTTTAGGTTAATTTTCTCCACTATTGCAGTTTTACAGCTATTTTAAAATAACAGAGGTCACCTGACACTGACTGCTACAGGTGAGGCTGCAAAACAGTTATAATCCCATTTACACAAGCTTCCCCCTTTCCAATAAATCTCCTCTCTGCACTGAAATGTTCAATGCTTGTTCACTATAGAGGGTAGAGAGTTTTCCTGTTTTTCAGCTCTGAGTTCTACAAAGGTGAAATGTAAATTCCCCTCCTCCCCCATTCCCTAAAACAAACAAGTGACCACGCTTCCTCCATATGTGTAATAAAAAAACAGCAGATCTTTGAAACTAAAAGATTAATATATGCACAATCCCCATTGAGTGCATACACACGTTTGAAAAAAATTAGGATAAAAATCAATTTTAAAAGATCATTTCTAAAGATTGCTCAGTAGATTCTGGCTAAGACATGGGCTCTCAAAATTTCAATGTGGACTACATCCTAGAGAGACTGCCTCTCCTCACATTTTCAACAGCTTGGACCACTTTTGCTCCATTCAAGATTATACTGTATATTTGAGGCACCTAAAACAATTGTTTAGATGGAGAAATAATTTATTTGCGACTATCTTTGATCTGACAAACATATTCTCCTTTTTGAAAAGTGTCTCATGACGCTTAAGGAGAAAAAAAAAGCTCCAAGCCATCTTCTTTTGCTCTTAATTTCTTCCATTTTATTACTCTTCTACCACATGGAATCACTGCACATTTGGTTCTGTTGCCCCCTGAACATTCTGCCCTGCTTCCTTCCCCCTTGGAATACTCCCTAATCACCTGTTCTCAACCTGACTCCAGTGAACATACTGCCCAATTTCCTTCTCTCCCAATGCCCTGAACATTCTTTTCCAATTGGCTGTTCTTGGTCCCCCTCTTATTGACAGCTCCCAGTAGTGTGTTTATTCCAATCCTGCTGTTAACCCACATCCCTGAGTGCAGAGTGTGTGTGTTTCTGAGTCCTAGCAGAAGCCCCAGCAGAGGTGTGTGTGGAGGTGGGGGGGAGGAGTGTAACCCCACAACCAGGGACAAAGGAGTTAAAGAGAGGCTGTCAGAAGTCCAATCCTGAAAAGACCAGTTAGTCTTTTGACCACTTGTCTGACTTTCGCATTGGCATATTCAGTACTAAAGTTTTATGAGAGGATGGCATCAATACAAGGGAAGACTGCATAGAAGCACTGTGTTTGATGCCTGACTGGGTTACAGAGCATCCCTTTTCGGGCCTGGTGCTACGCTTTTCAACTGAGGCTCAAGAGGATTTGTGGCTCCTGAAAAAGGACCTGGTGATGGGGACCTCTCTCTCCTCCCTGTGTGGACTCTGTTCTTTCCTTCCCTATCCCTTGAGATTTTATCAGATCTTTATGGGCAACTATTTCAACTCTACAAGTAGAGGAGCCAACAAGAGCTCTTTTAGATGAGGTGTGCTCAGAAATTTCTGCTGCCACAGCTATCTCAGGGTCTCAAAAGGGATGCTTTAATCTCTCCAGCAGGATCACTTTCAGGAAAGCCTCCCCGGATCTTTGGTTTCTCTTAGAAAATAATTTACAGATGACATTTCTCTGTTATCTGCCCCTCACCCAGACACAGTAAGCATCTGGTATACCCACAATTTAGAGGCATTACTATCTCACATGAAGGGCAATTCCTAAAGCTTGGAGACTTGTGTTCAGTCATTACTATCAATCAGGTACCAGGACAGATGCTTAGACAAAATAAAATTCCTTCTTGTTGAAGAAGAAAGGAAATGCCATCAAAAAATTAAACACTAATCACCAGCTATTAAATATCTATTTACAAAACAATGGGTAAATGACACAGTGAGGGAAGAGGCTCACACACTGCAAGACATGGGGCGGTGAACTGAGGGGAAGTTGGGATCACCCCATATTTTATGTCTTCAGCTAGAGGTATGAGGAAGCTCACTCTGTGCACAGGTGTGGCCCTGAATGGATGCTGCAGGGTAAAAGAATGCAAATAGGATTGTACTGAGTGCATGCACATCAATAATGGAATATATATAGACAAGCACTTGAAGAATTGATGGACAATGGGGCTTGCTTTGTCCTTTATGCCCTTGGGTAGGGGGGAGACACAAGGACATTTAGGACACAGGTGCAGTCACAACGGACATTACCGGCCAAAATAATTTGATCTTGTCCACATGGTGGACCATGCAACCAATAGTGGAATTCACGTAAACAATTTCTCAAAGAGGAACCATAACTTTCACTTGAATTAACTATCTTTTGCTCTGAATAGTTTTTCTGCATTTAACATCAGAATATTTTTAACTTTTTTCCTGTTCTATACTCACCTCTGATGATTTTCTCCCTAACAATAAGTATGTAGCTGTGATTTCATCATATTTCATTTTACTAAGGGATTCTTGAATTTCTTCTTGAGAGTATCCCATTCCAACCATAATATCTGAAAGAAAGAAGGAGTTTGTAAGTCATAATATGCTTTAATAGATACACACTGGTTGAGTGTTTCCATGTTCAAAAACCTGTTTATTTCTAACAATGGAACAAAATATCTAAATGTGGGAACAATGTCTAATTAGATACTAATAGTAAAGTTGTTTTTCAAATACCTAAATATACATATTAAGCACAAATCAAATCTGATTATACAGTACATGAACTCAAAATACTGCAAGTTAAATGCGGACATATTGGAAAACACTGAATTACCTATTCTCTTCTGGTCTGAGATGTCCAGCTCTGGTTCAACAAAAGGTTTTAGCTCATCATCTTCATGCCCTGCATTGATCCACCGGTCCTTCATGATTTGCTACAAAGATAGGTTGCTTAGTAGTGTAAGATATTTACTTGTAAACGAAACAAGTCACTGAAAGGTCAAAGTCCCATCTATCAAAAATGTATAGCACTGAAGAACTGAAGACAAGCAAATCCAGACTTGGGTTTAGTGAGATAAGTCCTTACTTCCTCTTCTAATTCTACCCACCATTCTTTTCCAGAAAGCTCCAAATAATTCTCAACTCATATTTGAAACTAGCCAGCTTTATTGCCAGACTCCTTCCTCTCCTCCCCTGGACTTGTGTTCCTAGACAGACTACTTCCCATCAGCTGTATTCCAGCATAAAGGTCAAAGTTAAGTATTAGTAGTGGAGAGATTGGTTGCAGTGGGAGCACAGGGAGGAGATTAGTTAAGACTTCTTCCAGACAACAATCTGTAGGCAGGAAACCATCCTAATCCAGGAAACCTTCACTGGACTTTGTACACTAATGCCCTCTTTCAGCCACAAAACTTCTAGCAGACTTCCCCATTCTAAATATTACTCACTTGGGAACTAGTCAGTTCTCCAAGGAGTTAAATTAAAGCATAAAGTATTGACAAAGAACACAAAGGGAAAAAAACAGCAGATAAAAGCACTTGTTTAAAAATATTATGGTTAAGAAAATCCAAACTGAGATTTTAACCCTTCTCTAATGTTGAACTATTTAGGAAGTCACAGATATTAGACTGTACTCCAACAGCCTTTCATAGGAATGTACTAAAATGCAAGCCATGCCTAGCCATAGTGCCCTACTTTTGAAGGGAGTAATCAGTAACTCCTCATGTGATTACTCTATACATCTTCAAGATACCTTACTGTAGAATACTGCGGTACATTTTGAAAGTCCAAAACTACAGTTTACAATAGTGATACTATTGTGCTTTGGGTTATTAGCTTTTAAGGAAACAAAGACAAATATGAAGTTTTCAAAGATGTGCTCTTAAGTGACTTCCCAATGTAGGCATGAAAACTCCTGATGTGTATTCAAATTAGGGTTGCATGCACGAAACCCCGATTTCTTCACGCATTATGGATTTGCCCACTTAAGCCAGGTGCATGGCTCAGAGTACACATGTAAGTAGGCAACCATCTAAGAGTGTGTGTTGGATTGCATATGCACAGAAAAAACTTTCTTCACTGCACTGAGAAACTGACTTGAGGGAAACAGGTGCAATTTTGCCATATTTGTGCCAAAAACTCACACTAGAACTCTCAGAGCAGCAAATCCAGCAAATATCAACTGAAGTTAAATACCTGCTAATGGGGAAGGGAGAGGAATAGCAAGTATTAGTGGTACAAATGAAGCTTGTTAAATCACCTTTAATTACTATTTTGTCTGAAAGTATTTTACTCATGCTATTACCTCTAGAGTGCCTCTTTTAGTTGGGTTTAGCACCAGAAAACGTTTAAGGAGGTTTTCACAGTCTGTTGACATGTAGAAAGGGATCCTGTATTTTCCCCTTAGTACTCTCTCTCTCAGTTCCTTGGGAGAAAGGAAGCAAATTATAAAAAGTCAGAGGCACAGTTTAAAATACTGTTGTTGAATTATTACAACAGCTAGTAGAGTGCAAGTAATATACCTTTAAGTTCTGTCCATCAAAAGGAAGAGATCCACTAACAAGAGTGTAAAGAATAACACCTAAACTCCAAACATCTACTTCAGGTCCATCATATTTCTTGCCTTGGAAGAGCTCTGGCGCAGCATATGGTGGGCTGCCACAAAATGTGTCCAGTTTATTTCCAACTGTAAACTCATTGCTAAAACCAAAGTCTGCTATTTTAATGTTCATATCTGCATCTAGCAATAGATTTTCAGCCTGGGAGGAAGAAAAGAAAAATATCGTGTTGTGTAAATTTCAGATTTTTCTACAAAAGCTGTTGTTCAATTTTTTATTCATTCTTAAAGGCAAAAGCCAAAAGTGTACTAAAATTGCTTTTTTATTGAAAATAATCAAATATCTTTTTAAAATAAATATGAAAATTACTAATTTTGTAATCTCACTAGTGTATCACCTTCAGATTTATGGCACCTGTTACACTAAATGAAGCTAGTCACATGTATCATCCCTTTGGTTACTTCATGGAAAACTATTTGGTGTTTCTGTAACTTTGTGTTTCCATGTAACAAGATAAAAATGAAACTGCAGCTCTTAAAGCCTACACTTTTATCTGCTAAATGCTTACAAAAGTTTGTAGTACATAAAATCTCTACTTTTTTTTTTAGTATAAAGTGAAGATAAGATTTATGAAATGTGCCACATTTCAGTTTCAAGTAATAGCAACCTTATACAGTTATAGTATAAGGAATGGAGCAAGCTCTCTCATAATGCCACACCAACATGCGCCAAGCCTAAGAGAAGCCACCCCATCCATGACGATGGGCTTTTTGTGTAGTCTACTAATTCTGGCAACAAGAATCACCAGGCATTTACCCATCTGTTACCCAACTGTAATGTTTTTTTATCATTACCAAACTGAGCTAGATTTCAATTAGTGACCAAGAGGTCAGAGGCTCCAATTTTCATATGCCAGCCAAATCCTTACATTAAGATACATCTCATCGTCTCCTCCACCCCCATTTTTTTTTTTAAAAGAAATACCTCCATATTCAATATATTTTAATAGCATTTAAAATTTCCTGTAAGCCATGGAAAAGATTTAAAAATCTTAGGCACAAAGAATGAAACTATTGCATACAAACTTTGGTAGTTTTTTTTCTACTCACCTTGAGATCTCTATGAACAATATGCTTTTGATGGCAGTACTGCACTGCAGATACTATCTGGATAGAAAACAGGCCCAATTATATAAGTGACACCTCAAAGAAACAGATGTGTAATCAGAAATTTCAATATTAGTTGCTAAAACTGACAAGTGTTTATGCATTCAAAGCCATACAACCAACCAACCAACCAACCACAATGGTCACCATATTCAGGGTAAAGTTAATAAAAGTGTAACTAAATGTAAACTTATTATTCAACATACTGGCTTCTATTACACTTTGGAAAGGATTTCATTATCTCTGCATGGCTGATTATAGAAAGAGGGCAGGCTCACCTTCTATAAGGTCACGGAAAGGTTTTCATTTCATGTCTTTACTCATTCACAACTTTCTGAAATTTTCACTATTGGGCTGAAATTTTCCAGTCTCTGCCTGAAGATTTCTCTTTTGAGAGATACTTTGGGGGGAAATGATTCAGCTATTTGAGTGTGAGAAACAACTTGTGTGATAAGTTAGTATGGAGTCAAATTACTGAAGGTTTGTCCATCATGAGCCAGGCAAGGAGCTGAGCACACCGTACCTCATTTATTTTGCACTTTATGCAATGAGTAGCATAATAAAGGGAACGTGAAGGAACTCTGGTCTTGTTCAGTGTACTTTTAGTTGTATTTCATACAGTAATTTCTCAAATATAGAATATTTTTTCTGCAACTTTGCATGGGGGATCATAAGGTCACAGTGAATGACTTAAATAAGGCATTTGTGGACAGTGGCATTCAGAGTAGTACTCTCCAATATAAGCTGTGACGTATGTATGTAAAGCTGTAGAAAATTTTTTTACATTACACTGTCTTATTTGACACATAGTATATGATCATGTAATGAAACACTATTGTAATGCACATGAACAATTGGTCAGAATTAAGGTTGGACATGCAATCAAATTTGCATAGCAAATCTGAAAGGTCAGGAAATATCAATCTTTATATTCTTTTAATTTTTTAATGGGCAAGTTTATTAGCATATTTCATTTAAGAAGATGACCAATTTTAAAAAGGTGAAGTAATGTTATACTTTGTAATTCACTGCCAGTTTTCACATCAGAACAGGAGAATTCCTCTATAGCTGGGTAATAGGTCCAATGCTCTGTGAATGACCATGCAAACAGAGTCAAGAAAGAATTTTCTCAATGTTTAGAATAGTAACTCAAGATTATTTGCAAGCATGTTAGAGTAAAAATTCTTCACATCTAGACTAGATCTCTTTGCATTTTACACTTAAATGATAGGTGTTTCATTCTGGTGTTGAAATGAAAATATGTCGTGTCAGTATTACAGATTATATTTCTGTACATCAGACAACAGCTTGGAAGCAGATGTTCTATAAAAAGGTTAATTACACAGTCACTTGTTCATTTTTCATTTACTTCTTTATTTCCTTCTGTATCTGGCTCCCTCATTCTGCATTCCTTTTTCTATAATTATAGACTTTTTTATAATGCTTATTAATTTATCATCAGCTTTCTCCTCACACCCCATCCACCTGTCTACCTTCTTCTCTTCCTCTATTACTCTAACACCACAAGCCCCGGTCAGAGCTCTACAGTATTTCTCACCTCCCCACACCATCCTCAGAAACCCTAGGTCTCCAGGGCCATCAACATGACAAGTATCTCATGCGCCTCTCACTTGAATAGGGTGCAGAGTATGGTCTGATTGTTACGCCATTCTCATCTGGAAGCAAACATCACTTCTGATCCCAAATGGCCATAGCAATAACATGATGATCAAGAGATTTTCTTTGCTGACAATTCTGTACTAGCTGATGCACCTATAGACAAGTTTAGGGGCTGAAACAGTGAGGCAACAGCTTAGAATGGAAAGGAAAGGGGAAAAGGGCAGGCATGAGAAAGGAAAGCAGACCAACAGTTTGAAGGAAAAGGACCCAAATTCAATGAGGAACTGTACCAAAAATGTTTTTATTTATAATTTTCTCTGGGCTCGCTCCCTTTGTTTATTTAATTCGTTTCCTTCTCTCTTCTGTTCACATTATGAAGTTGGTGTCTCAGTCTGAGAAATCTACCTACATTGTGGAGCTGTCACTAGCAGTCGATTTCTTACTTGTCTGATACATGCTGCACTGCTGATTTATTTTGTGGAGGTTTTTTATAGGCCTAAACAGCTATAAATTTGTCCTCACATCTGCCCAATTCCAAATATCATTATGGATAAAAAATGGTTACCTTCTCATAACTGTTGTCCTTCGAGATGTGTTGTTCGTGTCCATTCCAATCAGGTGTGTGCACGCCACGTGTACAGTCATCGGAAAGTTTTCCCTTAGCAGCTCCCATTGGGTCAGCTGTGGAGCCTCCTGGAGTGGCGCCTTCATGGTGCTGGATATAGGACCCAGCCAATCCCGCACCTCCTCAGTTCCTTCTTGCCGGCTACTCCGACAGAGGGGAAGGCGGGTGGGTATTGGTATGGACATGAACACCACATCTCGGAACAACAGTTACGAGAAGGTGAGTAACCGTTTTTCTTCTTCGAGAGCTTGTTCATGTCAGTTCCAATCAGGTGACTCCCAAGCTCCACCCCGGAGATGGGGTCGGAGTTAAGGAATCGCTGATTGGAGCACTGCTCTGCCAAATGCTGCAACATCTCTGGCATGCTGGGTGATAGCATAGTGAGAGGTGAACGTATGCACCAAGGACCAAGTTGCTGCCCTGAAAATTTCTTGTATCAGGACCTGAGCCAGGAACGCCGTTGACGAGGCCTGTGCCCTTGTGGAATGTGCTGTAAGTGCCGGGGCTGGGATATTGGCCAATTCGTAACATGTGCAGATGCATGCCGTGATCCAAGAAGATATTCTTCAAGATGAGACTGGGAGCCCTTTCATCCAGTCTGCTACCACCACGAACAGCTGGTTCGACTGCCTGAACGGTTTCATGCGCTCGATGTAGAATGCTAGCGCCCACCGAACATCTAATGAGTGCAGCCTCTGCTCTCGACTACTGGGATGAGGCTTAGGATAGAAGACAGGTAGAAAAATGTCTTGGCTAGTATGGAAGTGTGACACTATCTTGGGAAAAAAGGCTGGGTGAGGCCTGAGTTGTACCTTATCCTTGTGGAAGACTGTGTAGGGTGGACTGGAGGTAAGGACCTTTAACTCCGACACCCTCCTAGCTGATGTAATGGCGACCAGGAAGGCTACCTTCCATGAGAGGTAGAGGAGTGAGCAAGTCATCAGAGGTTCAAAAGGGGGCCCCATGAGCCTGGCGAGGACCAGGTTAAGGTCCCACGCAGGAACAGGTTGTCTAATTTGAGG
Organism: Terrapene triunguis; assembly: GCF_002925995.2. Taxonomy (NCBI): domain Eukaryota; kingdom Metazoa; phylum Chordata; order Testudines; family Emydidae; genus Terrapene; species Terrapene triunguis. The sequence goes on along the minus strand of NW_020664540.1, from coordinate 1,618,509 downwards.
ATGCAGCCATTCCAGACCCTTGAGGAAACGTCCTACCATGGGGTTGGCGAATACGGAGTGCCTGGACACTCCAGGGTGGAAGGCCGAGATAGCACCAAGATGTACCTTGATGGATGACACTGCCTGGCTTGGTGTTTCGGTGCAAAAGGTACTCTAGAATAAGTGGCATAGGCGCCTGGAGTGGAGGTGTGTGCTGCTGGGCACACCAGTAAGTGAACCTTTTCCACTTAGCTAGATAAGTGCACCTGGTGGATGGTTTCCTGGTGCCAAATAGGACCTTTCTTACTGGTTCCGAGCACAGAAGTTCCGTGGGGTTTAACCATGAAGCTTCCAGGCTGTGAGATGGAGGGACTGGAGGTCTGGGTGGTGAAGGTGACAGAGGTCCTGAGTGACCAGATCTGGGTGGAGTGGTAATGCAATCAGGGCGTCCACTGACAGCTCCAGGAACATGGTGTACCAGTACTGTCGAGGCCACGCTGGATCTCGACCATGATGACCACGGTGGAGCCGAAGGGTCCTGTGCCGGGCTGATGATGCGGAGGATTGGTGTCGAGGCACCCGCGCTGGGAATCTGTTGCTGGTTCTCTCTCGGAGCCGGGGATTGGTGCCACTCCGTCCTCTGTGCCGAGGAAGGAGAGTGATGTCCCATTGGTGCCGGGGAACCCTGCACAGAATCCGGTGTCGGAGAGCAGTGCCTTGGCGACGGCGATCTGGAGCTGTGCCGAGGCAAACGGTGCCGGGCAGGAGAAGTTGAGCACCGCATCATGGTCAGCTTGCCTCTAGACGGCGCTGGAGGCTTATCTCTGACCACCGGGGGCTGAGGAGCCATCATGGCAATTACATCTCTGGCAGCTGCAAAAGTGTCCGGGGTGGAAGGTAGCTCCAACTCCTCCACCTGGCACTGCCCATCTGAGGAGTTGCTGGGTGCTGGACTCAACAGTCACCTCGGGGGAACTGAAGTCGACGGCGCTGACACTTGCTGCTTGGGTGCTCCTTCAAGGGACGCACCAGTGCAGCACCTGCCGGTCCAGCTGCTTTTGGCACTGCAGAGCGACCCCTGTCGCTTTTCTATGCCAGTTGTACAGCACCGGTGAATGCAAGCGGTGCTGGGTTGTCTCCTCAGTGTGCGGTGCTGGAGAGTGCCAGTGACAAGGGTATTTTAGACTAGCGTCCTTCCTCGGCACCATGTCATGTACTGATGCCGGGGCACTCCGTATAGACGCGCTCGGTGCCGGGTCCCGGTGGTCCGCAGCAGACTGCGGACGAAGAGCGGATTCCATGAGCAACTGCCTAAGTCGGAAATCTCACTCCTTATTTGTCCTTGGGCAGAAAGTCCTGCAAATCTTGCACCTTTCCGTCTTGTGTGCCTCCCCAGACACGAGTCGTGGGGGTCGCTTTCTGGCATAGGTTTATTGCAGGTTCCGCAGGGTTTAAAGCTTTGGGCTCGTGGCACACCCCGGAGCCCAAGGGTGGGGCGGTTGGGATTGGGAAACCCTGCTCCCAAACCTTACTATATATACACTGTATACATTATCTACTAACAATAACTACAACTAAACTAAACTACCTACGCTATGGAAAGAACGCTAAGGGAAGCATTGCTAGGCAAGAGATCGCAGTTCCAACTATCGTGACTGGTGGTAAGAAGGAACTGAGGAGACGCGGGGTTGGCAGGGTCCTATATCCAGTGCCACTCCAGGGGGCTCCACAGCTGACCGACGGGAGCTGCTAAGGGAAAACTTTCCGATGACTTTGTACGTGATGCGCACAAAACTAATTGAAATTGACAGGAACAAGCACTCAAAGAAGAATATTAACAAACGGCCCTGCTTCTAGAGTTTCTCAGAGAAGAGGCAGAAAGATTAATGAAAGCTACTTACTAACAAACTAATTCAGGGGAGGAGTAGTACGGGGGCATCAGTTACCTAATTTGCTTATTTCCCAAAAGGCACAAACTTGGGTTCCTCGTTTTTACATTAATTTTTATTCATACATCATCTCACACATTGATCATCCTTACTCAGCAGAAAAATTCTCCAGAGCAGACCATCAACCCAGAGGCCTGAGGATAGGGCAAGGGGAAGTAAATGATATGAAGAATCCAAAACTTCTTTAAAGTGCAAATATTTGCTCTGAGGCACAAAAGCAGCTTAAAATGGAGAGCAGCAGAGCATGGTTATATTTTTGGCATTTGCACCCTTTCATACTTCACCTGTTAAACATGCCTGCTATGCATAATACATAAGCTATTTACTGCAGCATAATCAGCCATGGCCACATTATTTCAAAGTAGAGGAAAAACTTGGATGACAGCAAGGAAGTTTACAACACATAAAATCCAAAATTGAGATCAAACTCCAGAAATCTTTATGCTCCTGGGGCCACAGAATATGCATACCACAGAAATAATATACTTTCTTGTGAAGGATTTTAGATCCATGCTGAAACTGCCCTTCCTGGACAATTTTTTAAGTTGGGCAGGTGTGCAATGATTTACTTCCAACATAACTTGATACAGAAATGGCCACTACAGAAGTGAAGAGAGGAGAAATTAAAAGCAAACAAGAGATGACCACATACAGTCTCTGCCAGGCTCAACATTATGGCAGATGCAAATTACTATTGCTCCTCCAGCTTTTCTTAGAGGTAACTATTGTCTCATTGTTAAACTAGTTAGTGGATGGACTTAAAGTGAAACCCTATTATGCTATGAGAAAAATCGATCTGAAGCTATTATAGAAATGCAGAAAAATAAAAATAAGACTTATAAAATGCATTTATGTGGACTTCAATGGGGTCAAGCAGGCTGTGTCAGCATTATCTTTGCTAACTGTGTTCGTTCACTGACATATAGTAGCAGTGTGAAGAAACCCTGAAGCTTATACTTGTAAGATAGCCTTCACACCTTCTGGTTCAAAACTCCCTTTCAGAGAAGTCAGTGGACTTGAATAAAATAACCAGGATTGAAGGATAAACTGTACACAACATTGTAAATGAAGTAACAAAACATGTAAGTACTTTGACAGATCATTAAAAAAAAAAAATCTCCTGATTAAGAACAATAATGATTGCCATAGGGAAGAGTGAACATACTAGTGGAACCAGATTTGACCACTGAAAATTAGTATTAGGCATGGCAACGGGGAGAAAATTCCCTGATCCTTTTGAATCTTAGAAAAACTTGATTTAAATTACTGGGTTTGAATCTGAAGGATAACCTTTCGGATTTAGAAAAATGGTACAGCCCAACATCTGAGACAGGAATGACAACTTCAGAAGCTAATATCATTGGGACTGTGAGGGACAGAGGGCAAAAGCAACACACACACAAAAACTCTGAATTTGAAGGGGACATTTTTCTGTCTTCCTGAATCTAAGCATAGGAACCTTGAATACAGTCTGTTAAACAAAAACAACACACCCCAGGATTTTGTGAATGAGGGGCAGAAATGGTTCTTACTGCCTGTCAATCTGCACACTACTCAAAGAATATCTTCTGGGATGTGAAGTCTGCCAGCTGGATCTTGCAAAAGATTAAGGAGGATACTGCAAGACTTAGGGAAGATTCAAATGATAAGAGAAATAATGCTTTCGTTTATTGATTTTATTTTTGCCTCCTTATAATGGGTTAAGCTGTCCTAAATAACACTGTCCTTTTTTCTTATTAGTGTTTATTGCGACTGTCACATTTACTTTAGTGAGGTTATTGTTCATATCAGTAAAACTTCTCTGCACAGTACATTTCCACAGAAATGTATTACACACATTAAAATATTAGATACAGGGAACAAGCGAGTGATTCCTACATTTCCACTGTTTCTCAAATAACTAATGGTGCACACACTATTCTATTCAAGACAGAACAGACAAGCATAAAGGTGTCCATTTATGTTACGAGATTTATTTCATGCAAAATTTCCTTAACATAATTGAAACATTAGGCTGTTTGTAAAATTAAATGATCTCCTTCAACTGCTGTGCTTGTTGCCTCTGGGCTATCAGATTTTTAAAATGAAGTTAACTCCTGATCTTTCTTCTTAGATCATTGTCCACAGATTGTGTGCCATGGAATAGATCATCAATAAAAGCTGGTAAGGAAAATAAGGCCGGGGAATGACAGCACATTTGCAAATAAGTTTTCAGTTTATTATCCATATTCATTATTGTTTATGTCATTATTTATGTCGACACACTGTTACATGAACTGGATTAAACATCACATGTTGTACTGCTGACATCCCTGTCCTTAATTGTCGCATATTTTAGCACTCTAGATTCACTTTTTACAGGAATCTACTAGTTTTCCCCTGTTATTTAATGCAACAAAAAGTCAGCAACAGAGCGTGCTTGAAAGCACCGTGGGAAAGCTCACTGTCAACTATTTTTTCATGTGTTTTAATGCTAAAGTTGAGGACTTAAGAGTTGTTAGTCTATCATACATACCTGTCTAAATTTAGCTCTTGCTTCCTTTTCCTTCATTCTTCCATGTGCAACCAGATAGTCAAATACCTCACCTGCAATTGAAACATATCAAAGATTAAAGGAGAACTGTTGAATATCTTAAAATACTAGCTAGTTAATTTCAAAATCTAGGGTTAGTTTTGTAATTGTAAGAGTAACATATATTGTATGAGCTACATAAATGTCAGAAATTTGAGCTAAATTTGAGATTTCAGTTTTCAGTTAGAATGTTTGTTTATTCATGTGAAAAATCAATCATAAAAGGCACTAATTTTTCATTTTTGCAAAAGGCTCATGGCAAGAGCCCAGAAGAGTGATTTACTTCTATGTCATAATTTCACTGAGACAAGGAAGACTTTAAGAAGAATTATCTGGATGACTAAATGTAGGCAAAATATTTGTTTTCAATCATTTATGATAGAAAATGAGCAGCATGCCTTTCTTTGCAAAAAAAAGTCCTGAATTCCTTTCAAATTTTCATTAGAAAAATATCTGCTGTATCACAGAGATAGACTGTCGTAAGCCTCATCTACAGTACAAAAATGTTTAAAGGATCTTGTAAATATGGTTGTAGCCTCAGAGTGTTATAATATAGTTAATCTAAGTGTACAAAAATTATATTACGATGATGGAAATCCCTGTTTCAACCTGGGGTTAAAATAAAATGGGGCCTTCATTATAAAAACCATCCAAGTGAACACAGACTGATGCGATGAAGCAAGCCACAATTTAAATATCATACATAAGACATTGAAGAAAAGCATCCTGGCATAACAGGTCCCTGGAAGACTTCCAAAATGAAAAGGAAACAATGCAATATGACAAAGGACATAGTACTGAAGAAAAATTGAAAAAGGCTGCATTTTTAAACAAACAGTCAATTAATGTCTGGCATTTTATAACTAGCCAACTAGACTAGTTTTTAAATGTTGCTATCTATCCAGTGAAATATTGACTTGTTTGTCACAGTGTGACAAATGTTTTTCTACTGAAAAACTGTAGGCGTTAGATATGGAAGAGGTAATGCTTCCACATACATAAATAGGTCTTTACGTACAAATAAATCATTTAGTTTAAATAATCTAAGATTTTAGAAGTTCAAAAATCAAATCACTATTTTAATATTTAAATACACATTTAAATACTCTCAGATAAGTAAGAACATTTTTCACATTATGACTTCAAAAAAGGAAAAATATATAATTAAAAGTACTTTTAATTTTGAAAAAGTCACAAGATGGAATCAAATCAAACTGATTTAAGTATAGCATGCACAGACTACAATAAAGAACCCAAGATATGAGAAAAGGAGCGTGCATAAATAATTTTATACGTTTTCGTTTTCTGAACAAATTATATTTTGCTTTCCAGAGTAGCAGTTAAAATACAACAGTCAGTGATGACAATTCCCTGAAATATATCTTACAGCTATTTCTTTTTAAAGTATTAGTAAATAAAAATTCATAAAAATGCAGGGGGCCAGACAGATAAAATTCAACCCTGTTTATCCGAAATGTTTCGGGAATATCAAAAGCAGAGAAAAACAGTAGTTCAAATAACTGAGGGAGTTACTGAATATTGAATTTAAGTTGAGACCGATGACTAAAATGTAGATAAAGGGGAATTTTCAGAACTGAATCCATATTGGCACATAGTCATTTGCTATTACATTTTCATGTAGCATATTGCATAAGCATATAATAGTACTAATGGCTTCTGGGCCAAACACACAGGTCTCTCTCATTTCAGCTAAAAGGAGCGTCTCAGGCCTGGTCTACACTACAGAATTAGGTTGATGTAAGGCAGCTTATGTTGACCTAATTATGTCAGTGTGTCTATGCTACAGCCTTGTTCCTGGGGATGCAAGTACCCAACATAATAATTCCACCTCCACAAGAGGCATAGGACTTACATCAGTGTAGTTAGGGCAACACAGTGTCCGTGTAGACATTGCAGGTTACTTACATCGGCTGTTAGCTGTCATTCTTGTCAATTTCACAACTCCCTGTTGGAACCGTGAAATTGACAAGAAAGCCGGACTTACAGCTTGGGCTGTCATGTCAGGGCAGATAGAGGGCTCCAGCTAGAGCACAGTTGTCCCCAGGTTCCCGGCTCTCTGCTCTCAGTAGGACTGCTGCCCGGGCTCCCGGCTCCCCACTGGGAGCCCAGTAGCCGGGTAGCCAAGAGCCTGAGGGTGCAGCTGGGCTCCTGGCGGGGAGAATGTAGCCAAGAGCCGAGGGGGAGGAGGGGGGGCAGAGAAGAGAGAGAGACAGAGGAGAAAGCTGTGTACGGAGCTGAGAGCCCGGCCTCTCAGCCCTCCACACTGCCAATCTAAGTCAGTGGAAATACTCCTGTTGAGGATGCGCACCACTGACAGAAGGAGGTTAGTCCGGACACAAACCATAGCAGTAATTACTACTGTGGGTATAAGGGTACGTCTACACTTACCGGAGGGTCCGGCGGCAGGCAATCCATGTTCTGGGATCGATCCCGGAAGTGCTCGCCGTCGACGCCGGTACTCCAGCTCAGCGAGAGGAGTACGCGGCATCGACGGGGGAGCCTTCCTGCCGCGTCTGGACCCGCAGTAAGTTCGGACTAAGGTACTTCGAATTCAGCTACGTTATTAACGTAGCTGAATTTGCGTACCTTAGTCCGAAGTGGGGGGTAGTGTGGACCAGGCCTAAGTTGACCTAACATAGATCGACTTAAAATTGTAGTGTAGACATGCCCTCAGTTATCTGTAGTAGTTTTAGGCCTTCTATCCTCTGTAAGCCAGTCACTAGATGGCAGTATGACCTCACTTTTAAGTCAAAAACTATCAAGTAGAAGGGAGAGGTGCACATACACTAGTATGCTCAATGTGCAGAGGTCAAAAAAGCTAACAATGTTAGGAACCATTACGAAAGGGAGAGATACTGCATACAGTTTGTCCCATCTCAAAAAAATATATATTTTGGTATTGGAAAAAGTACAAAATAGGGCAACAAAAATGATCAGTGGTATGGAACAGCTTCCATATGAGGAAAGATTAAAAAGATGAACTGTTCAGCTTAGACTGAGGGGAGATATGATAGAGGTCCATAAAATCATGAATGGGGTGGAGAAAGTAAATAAGGAACGGGTTATTTACCCCCTTCACGTAACACATGAATCAGGGGTCATCCAATTAAATTAATAGACGGCAGGTTTAAAACAAACATAAGCAAGTACTTCTTCACACAACACGTAGTCAACCTGTGGAACTCAGGGCCAGGGATGTTGCAAAACCCAAAAATATAACTGGGTTCAAAAAAGAATTAGATAAGTTCATGGAGAATAGGTCCATCAATGGCTATTAACCAAGATGATCAGGGATGCAACTCCATGCTCTGGGAATCCCTAAACTTCAGACTGCTAGAAGCTGGGACTTGAGAACAAGGAATAGGTCACTTGATAAATTGCCCTGTTCGGTTCACTCCCTATGAAGCATCTGGCACTGTCTACTGTCAGAAGACAGGATACTGGGTTAGATGGACCATTGATCTGACCCAGTATGGCCGTTCTTATGTTATTATGCCCTTCCCTACCATTAGCCCCATTTAGACAAAACTAGTCTATGCATCTACGGCTCTTAGGAGCTCAAATACAACGGCTAGAACACAGTTTATATAAGCAACCACATCATGATATCCCAGATATGCTGCACATATGCAGTGGGACCCAATGGTGAAACTCTGCTCTTCTGTTTTGAAGGACAAACCTCTATGTCTCCCCAGCAAAATTGAAGATATGCCTCAAATATTTGTGTGACTCCCACCAGCTGATTTTGAAATTTAACCATTTTTAGCTATCCAGAAGGGTAAATGCCTTGATTCTGGCTATAGTTACGAATAGCGGAAAACACTGAGAAAATCTTCACATTTGCTCAAGAATTGGGAATTAATTATTCAAAAGGGGGAAGCAGTGGAGGAACTTAAAGAGAGGGGTTACAGAGACAAGGTGGGGGAAGATAATATCTTACTGGACCAACTTCTGTTGGTGAGAGACAAGTTTTTGAGCTTACACAGAGCTCTTCTTCAGGTTTGGGAAATGTACTCAGTGCTAAGTACAAGGTGGAACAGATTGTTTAGCACAAGTAGTTAAATTTTTCAAGGGACCATTCCAGGTGAAGCGGCCCATGTGACAGTCAAAATGAAGAGTCCAGAAGATTTTGGTAACTGTGGATCTTACTTTAATTAAAGAGAGCCACTTTAATCAGAATAGTCCATATGTCACCAACATTCAAAAACAAGAAGTGCAATGTTGAAGTACTGGTGATTTAAAATGCAAGGGCAAATAGATTTGCTACACTTTTCCACCTGAATGTTATATGCTATTACTTCATACAATACATTTGAATATATACTTAACTTTACCAAATACCACATCAGTGAAACCAACTATTGTGCCAATTCCTGCCTATTGTGAATATCCTTATTTTGCTATTACCACCATGATGGACTGATTAATGAAAATAATGAAAAAAAAATTCCCTCTGGATTTCAATAAAGCTTGGCTTACTTAAAAAATTGTACAGCTTTAAGAAAATGCCTCCCAAAATATTAACATTTCACCTGAAATGTTGCACTATCATGAAATCAATGTTTCTTGTTTTAAGGAGTATTACAAAAGAAAGCTTCAGTATCATTTGGCAATTTCTTTACATTTATATCACATAAAAGGAAAATACTTACCCCCACTTGCATACTCCATGATTAAGTAGAGAGTTTTTTCAGTTTCAATTACTTCAAATAACTTCACTAGAGGAAAAAAAAGCAGTTATTTACTAAAAGATTACAACCAATTATAGGAGTCTAGTTTTCGGATAGTCTTTGCGGAAGATTCTCTCAAAGTAGATTACTGCTGCTTGACAATATCAAAACAACTTTTCTTAAAAGCAATTATTTCCATTTCATGCTTCTAAATGGAATAACTGAAATGCTTTATCAGTAGTTGTAGTCTGGGTCAAACTATTATGAATGTACAATTCTGGCTTGAAACATACTCAGTTTAGGGTCAAGTGAAAAAAATCAATTAATTTAAGCATAGCTCCCAAAAAACAAAAGCACTGGGTAACAGTAATTTGTATATAAACCCAGGGCTGGTGCAACCATTTAGGCGACCTAGGCAGTCGCCTAAGGCGCTAGGATTTTGGGGGGCACCATTTTCTTCAGCAGTGACCGCGGCGGCCGGATCTTCGGCCGCCCAGGTCGCCGCCGGCATTTAGGCGGAGGGAGCTGGGGCAGTAGAGCGTGGGGAGGGCCGCCTGCAGCAATGGGG